>NC_142143.1:30490757-30642272 GCF_024610735.1 Ursus americanus
AAAAAAACAAACAAACTTGATTTTACTTTTTAAGAATTAGACTAATAAGAGAGTTATTTTATGTTTCTAATTTGTTAATTCTTTTATATGCAGGATTAACCATTGAGGATCTGAACCTTACTGAAAACTTTTCTCAAGAAAATAAAATAGGAGAAAGGAAATTCGATTTTGCAAGCCTCAAAAATATGAGTGAAGCTCAATCAAAGGTAAAGTATTGTTATGGCAAAGAGAATAGAAGAAAAATGTTATTATTAGTGCTTTCATTTCTTTCCCCCGTTACCTCCTTTTGAACATTGCTTCTTTTATAGTTGTTAAATGAAAGGAAACTTTTTTTTAAAATTTAAATAACCTGTTGATCCAAAGATTGATTAATGAGACCTTATTTACTCTGAATACAGATTAGGAGTTCAGATAAAATAGAGCTGCCGCATAGGAGACCATCATTCGGTTTTCCACAGTTATATCAGAATGAACCAGAGGAGAATGTCACCATGGGATCATTATCAAGAATGTTATCTGAAATTCAACATAGTGTAGAAAGTGAGGTGGATCCTTTTGTCTCTCTAACTAAACATTCTTCATCTATACAAGTAAAAGATAACATTTCACCTCCAGAAACTATTACGATAAAGGAGATTTTTAAAGCACCATGTCTACAGTCTTTAAGAAATCTAGAATCATTAGTCAATAGCTTTAGTAGGGAAAGCCATGAAGAAATAGATGACTACTTTTACTCTCTTTCTGACCACTCAATGAAGAAAGTGTCAAGAAGCTGTCAGGCACTAGAGAAGACTAGTTTCACACAGAAAAGCAGTTCATCTTTACAGGCCTTATCAACAGCTTCAGACTTAATGCAGAAATTATCACTTAGGCAAAAATCTGCAGTATTTTGTGAACAAATTCATGATAATAGAGCTGATACGGATGAATCACAAGTAGCAACATCAGAAGATGAACAGCTTCATAACCAGATAAAATATGCTGATATCAGTTTGAAAGAAGATATAAGAAAGAGTGAAGTGTCTTTACAGACAGAGATTTTGAAAAGTAAACTTGAAGTTAATCTTCCGGACCATGTGCCTATTACTATACAATCAAAATCATCTAAGATAGATCCACTTGAGAATCTTATAGAACAGCTACGGAGAGAACTAGTATTTCTTAGATCTCAGGTGAGCTTTCCTCCAAATTACATTACTGAGATCACTTTTTTATTAACCCTTTTTTTATAATTTCTCTAACAAAGTTCTCTAATAAGAATTTTTTTATGCTTAAATAGCACTAATTTATATACATTCTATTTTTTAAAAATCTAAAAATGCAATAAGTTTGATACGAAATCATTGACTTGCCTAATTTATTAATTATTTCTTTAGAATGAAGTCATAGCACAGGATTTATTGGTCAAGGAAGCGCAGAATAGAAATGCGGAAATAGAGCTTGAACGTCATAGAAGCCAGGCAGAGCAGGTAGTATAAAGGCAGACTATTAAAAGAGATGATTGTGGTACTAAAGACAAAACTTTCAGTATATTTCTTTGTCTTTGCTGTGGGAGTGGGGAAAGGGAGAAAGTGGGAGGAAGACCACCAGCTGTTTTACCTTTTGGGTTTTATTTTTATTACTACTGTTGTATTTCTATAGCTTGTTTCTGGTGTGTTACACCTCAATTGGTCACAATTTTTTAACTTGAAAACTATAAACTATAGTGATATTTTGTTAAAAAATCAATTTTATTCTTTATGTTCTATACAGAATGAATTTCTTTCAAGGGAACTAATTGAAAAGGAAAGAGATTTAGAAAGAGGTAGAACAATACTAACCAAATTTCAGAATAAATGTAAGTTACTATTTCTTATTTTTCTCTACTTATCCTATACTGAAAATCATGGATCTAAAAGGACTTTAAACATTTAAAACATTCTTGTTTTCTAGTCTGTTTTAACTTTACCTCCTTAGTACATAGACTCAGTCTCTCTCATTCATCTATTTGGTTTGCCTTGCTATGCTCATTGTCAAAGTTACTAATGTGAATTTTTTGTGGTGATAAATAAGTCAGTTTTTCTTTTTTGTTGTCTAATGAAAGTTAAAAAAACAAATTTAAAAGATGTTCAGTGAAGTGAAGACAAAGTATCTATGATTTCTTTTCAATAGTGAAACATACATGTGCATGGTTTAAGTAGGTGTATCATTTAATTCAGCTATTCACACGTTGGATTTATAGGTGAAATTTTTTGTACATTTATTTACTTTGGCATTTTCCAAATGGGTTTTTTTTTCTATATGTGAAATATTTGTTATTTGTATAGAATAGTGTAAATTGTAGGGGCGCCTGGGTGGCTCAGTTGTTAAGCGTCTGCCTTCGGCTCAGGGCGTGATCCCAGAGTCCTGGGATCGAGCCCCACATCAGGCTCCTCTGCTGGGAGCCTGCTTCTTCCTCTCCCACTCCCCCTGCCTGTATTCCCTCTCTCACTGGCTGTCTCTCTGTCATATAAATAAATAAAATCTTTAAAAAAAAAAAAAGAATAGTGTAAATTGTGAAGAAGATATTCATTGAATGAGAAAAATATGTCATTTTAGTAAAAGAATTAGCTGAAGAAAATAAGCAGCTGGAAGAAGGTATGAAAGAAATATTGCAAGCTATTAAGGAAATGCAGAAAGATCCTGACGTTAAAGGAGGAGAAACATCTCTAATCATCCCTAGCCTTGAAAGACTAGTTAATGTAAGTTTTTTCACATTGGTTTAGATGTTGTTCAACTTTTTTCTAGTCTTCATTGTTTTTGATGAGACATTATGGTCATTTGAATATTTGTTCCCCTGTTTGTTACATGCAAATTTCTCAGGCTGCTTTCAAAACTTTCTCTGTTATTTGGTTTTCACCAGTCTCACTCTAATGTGCCTTGGTGTGTGTAGGTATGTGTGTGCATATATTTGTATGTATGTATGTGTATGTCATTTGGGGTTTGCTGATCTTCTTGAATCTGTTTACTTGTGCCATTCACTACAACTGGAAAGTTTGCCGTTTTAGTTCTTCAGTTATCCATTGTCTCTGGGACTCCAGTGACATCTTAGACCTTTTGATGTTGTCCCACAGGTTTTTGAGGCTTTTTTCATTTTTCCCCCTAATTTTTTATCTTTTCTCCTCCAGACTGGATAATTGCTATTTATCTATTTATAAGATCACCAATATTTTCCTATATCATCTCCATTCTTCTGTTTCAAAGGTCAGCCTGGTAGAGTTTTTTAACAGAATTTGGGAGTTCCCTTTGGCTGGTTATTTTCTTTCTGGGATTCCTCTCTTACTTTCCCGTGACTTTGGGCTCTATCTCTGGTTTTCTTGGCCAGAAGGATGACAGGTCACTGCAACTGTAGCCTGTCCCTTCCCCATGCCACAACTGCCCCGCCCCCGCAAATGCAAAATTCACTCCTCAGTGGTTCTGTCTTCCAAGTTTTAAGTCCTCTTAAAAATCTACTTGTTTTTGTTTATTTTTTAGAACCTTCAAAGAGTTGTTTTTTATATGCACTTGTTAAGTGTTGGAAGATAGGTCTGGTAGGACCTTATGCCACAAACCTAGAAGTGTAGTGAGAATATTTTAAATATTTCAATGCTTAAGCATTGCTACAGGAAAAATATTAGCCATCAAATAGTAGTCTGTTTATATTTACTATAAAGAGATTTGAGAGTTCTACAGTGTTAATGAGTGTTACATAAACTTGAATAAAACATACATTTTAAATTCTTAATATTAAATGTATTGTTTACATAATCTGAACATACCTAGCATACATTATTGCTTCCCAAATTTGTGCTTCCCAAGAAAATATTATTTGTTGAATTGCTTTTTTTATAGTGAATTAGTCAGTAGTTGAACACTCTTTCTTAGCAGCACTGTATTGTTAGCAGAGAGGGAGAGTGATACTGGTGTGTTCAAAACTTCCTGAGGCAAGATCATTTGACAAAATTTATGAGAACCATTTAATTCTCTTTATATGTTACTCATTTTTATGTTCCTTCTCCTGTTGGTAACTTTGTTCGCCTCTGCTATTTTCAATGTCTGAAATGATTCTTTACGCTTTTTCTGTGAACGGCTTTCATCTGTGGTGCTGCCCACTACCGATACCGTGTCGAGATCAAACTGTTTTCCGAGGGAAACTCCACTTAGCGGAGTTATGTGACCAAATACCAACAGGATGGATAGCACAGGAAATTCTGACTTCTCCTATTTCAGTTGACAGCTTCTGGTCTTGCCAGGACCACTGCTCGCCGAGATTTCATCTGCTTCTGTCTTGGGTTGTCATTCTTTTTTGATTGATCTGCTGTGTCTGTAACTCAGACATGATCTAACATCGCCTGCTGTAAGAAGTTTGCAGAATCAGTGACACTTTAGATCAGATATTTCTGGATTATGTACTTCATTTCACTTTCTGTTGCCACAGGTTATTTTTCAGTACTTCTAATCACCATTTAATCTCACTTTAATAAAAGGCCATGTAGACAACATGGTGCTATTTCTCAGCAAGACAGGCAACTAGACCACCATGATGTCTGTCACAGTACCTCCTTCTACTTACTTCTGTCTTCCTGCTATCCACTTTGAATTAGTATAATTTATTATTCCATATGATCCCTGCCCAGGTCTCTTGGGGGTAAAAGCTTACTTTTTATAAAACTTCTGCCTCACGTTATACTCTGGATCACTAACCTTCTTTGCCTTTGCCTTCTTTTCTGAAGCTTTCTTTAGTTTGCAGTTAGTGGTTCTGTTACATATAGTTTCTTTAAAATGCAAATATATTTATATGTACGTACTACGTCAATGTGTACGGGGATGTTTGTATATTTATGCATGCCACTGTTGGAGAATTAGGACCAATGAAGCCTCTTTGATAATATGTTAATATTTGACATACTGTTTTTGCTTATCCAGCCCTTTTGGATTATACTTTGTTACCATACTTCGCCTTTTCATTATGTATGCTTCAATTGTGTGGAGAGGGAGCAATGAAAAATTCACTTAATTAAATGTAGTAACTATTTCATTCCTTTGATCATTCTTTAAATATGGATGCTGCATAGTTTCAAAGTATCTGCATATAAATTATCTCATTTTGACTGTGTAAAAACTTTGTAGACAGATGTAACATTATTTCCTCTTCTTTAAATATAAGGAAACTTAAGTTTAAAGAATTTAAGTCACTTGCTGAGCTAGTAAGAAATTGGTTAGGATTTGAACCCTAATTCTCTTACTCCCTTCCAGTTGTTTTTCTAGTCTACCAGTCTACTAAAATTAGCTAAATGTTTGTTAAATGTTATAATGAGGTAATTACTATGCTTGGTAATACTGATGTAAGTTAATCTAGAGTTTTATAAATTTAGATTCATAAATAAGGAATGGTTTTGGCATAATTTTGTTATTATGCCTGTCCGTGGAAAGAGTAAAATGCCTAAATGTGAATTTTATTTCAAAGGTAGTTCTTTTTTCTTTACTATGATTTTAGTATTTTGCTTCATGGTTTTTCAATATAATCTAAATATATTAGGCTATAGAATCTAAGAATGCAGAAGGAATCTTTGATGCCAATCTACATTTGAAAGCCCAAGTTGATCAACTTACTGGAAGGAATGAAGAATTAAGACAGGAGCTCAGGGAATCTCGGAAGGAGGCTATCAGTTATTCTCAGCAGTTGGCAAAAGCAAATTTAAAGGTGAGAATATTATCAAATAATAGAAAATGCTGAGCACTATGAACATAGTCTTAATATGAAACTTAATTTTTTTAAAAGACTGAGAAAATGCTTGAATTAATTCAACATTAAGAAAACTCCTTTTTGGATTTTTCTTAAATAAGTGGGAAATAAATAGCTTTTATAACATAAAAGAATACAAAAATTCTAAGTCTATACCTAGGTATTTCTAAATATAATTTGGAGTATGGTTTAATTAATGCCTGGTAGGGCATTCATACATTACTTTTTAAAAATATTTAGTAGGAAGAAAAAGTCACCTGCTTTTCAATTTGTCTTTGGTTGTAAGAGATGTGACTCTCATTTCTGAACTGTTTGTTTCCAGATAGATCATCTTGAAAAAGAAACCATTCTTTTACGGCAATCAGAAGGATCAAATGTTGTTTTTAAAGGAGTGGACTTACCTGATGGGATAGCACCATCTAGTGCCAATATTATTAATTCTCAAAATGAATATTTAATACATATCTTACAGGTAGTAAAAATTTTGCATATGAATAACAAAAGTAATTGATAACATGTTTTTTAATTTAGTCTTCATATATTCCTTTGAGTATTCCTTAGAATATTATCATTGATATATATTTTTATTGGATTTTGATATTAAATGGAATTTGATGAATAAAGGCATTCCATTCATCTGTATAAATAGCATGCTGACATATCTGTGCACATATGTGTCATATGAAATCTATGATTGACAGGTAGAATAACATGCAGCTAAGGTGGTAATGTATAAATAGGGGAGCACTTTTTTTTTTTTTAAGATTTTATTTATTTATGTGACAGAGAGACAGCCAGCGAGAGAGGGTACACAGCAGGGGAGTGGGAGAGGAAGAAGCAGGCTCCCAGCAGAGGAGCCCGATGTGGGACTCGATCCCAGAACGCCGGGATCAGGCCCTGAGCCGAAGGCAGACGCTTAATGACAGCACTTTTTTTTAGTGCTGGTTGGAAAAGCAATTTAAGTGAATAAAGTCTGATACAATATTTAGTGAAATGATTAAAATTGTTCCTTTTTTGTTTTAACCACAAGAAAAAGTTTTTAAATCAAATTGCCTTTCATTTATTTCTTCCCTTTAAACTTATGTTAGTTAATCATTACTGCTTTAGAAAGGGTAGTGCTCCCCTGTGTTTGTCAGTTTTGCTGCCTATATTGTGGTCATTATGCACGGTCTAATGAGAGATACTTTGCATTATTTCATTTGAAGTGTGAATGTCCATAACATCATGTTCATTTGAAATATAATTACAAAAATGTGTTTGGAATCAATGAAAATGTTTTTTATTATAAGCACTACTGTTTCCATCTCCTAGACGATCCCTTTGTGAATATACTTGAATTATGATTATATAACTTTAGCACTCTATGAATTCTCTTCTGTAGTATAGAAACAGTGTCAACAAGTAATGGTAGTATGGCATTGTCGTGTTGCTTCAGATAACATTAATTTTTTTTTCAATCTTTATATAAAAAACATATGAGAGGCATTGTGGTAGATTAGAGAGCACCAGTTGGGAATCTGAAAACCTGTTCATAGTGGCGAAACACGTACTTGGACTCCCAGTCCTGAAAGTGATAGATATAGCCAAGGCCTTCAGAGCCACACATGACCTAACTTGTTAAGTGTTGGATTTGCATGTATGTAAGGTACCCACGCCAGTCTTGCCATATGTGTTCAGCAATGGCTACCAACTGTCGTTTTAATGAGCTTTTTAATGTTGAGTTAATCTTTCTAAGTCTGTTTCTTTGTCTATAGAATGAAGTAATTGGAAAGGTTAAAATAAGGGTTGTTTGAATGGAGGCATGAACAAATATGTTCCCAAAAGGGTATGTGAGGCTTAGTGACTAGAGGAAGTTTATAACCACTGGATCTGATAATTTACATGGTTCCTAAACTATCAAATATGATACAAATAATTTTACCAGGTTTATAGTACTTCTCTTTATACATATTGCCTCCTTCCATATGCCTTTAACTAAGATGTTCCAGATGTTATAGAAATTATCTGTGCTGCTAATGGATTTGGTAACTATATTCTCTTTTATATATTTTTCTATAATCTTGTCAGAGTATGAATTTATAATTTCCAATTTAAAATATATTCTGATTTCTTTTTTCATTCTTATTTCTAAACCAATTTTTAGGAACTAGAATGTAAAGAAAATAAATTAAAGAATTTAGAAGATTCTCTTGAAGACTATAACAGAAAATTTGCAGTAATTCGTCATCAGCAAAGCTTATTATATAAGGAATATCTAAGGTATAAATGTTAGCAAAACTTTATAATATAATTGCAGCATATTCTTATTAATGATGAAAGAAATGTAAGAAAATACTTAGATATTTTGTTTTACCCTTCCTTCGTGCCTCTTCCCTTCTATTTTGTGTCTTAGTTTCCTTATCTATAAATTTCTGAGATAGTAATGCCTTTTTCATAGGGTTGTTACAAAATCTAATTGAATTGCATATGAAAATGCTCAGATATGAACATTTTGTAAATGTCAGCCATTAGCATCATTCTTCATCATCAGTGTCATTGATATATTTTCATTGGTAACTGATATGTTTTTCCTTATCTCTATTTCATCTGTATCAACCAAATAATTTTCTTAGAAGTCATTAGAATACCAGATCAAAGGTGATTTAAACACAAAGGGTAATTATGTGGTCTAACAAGAACCCCAAAGCTAATTATAGGGTAGGCAGTGTTATCGGTTGTCATAATCTCCTATTATGGTTTATAAAATAGTTTCAGGAGTTCAAAGAAAAGGGAACCATGCACACTGTCTTCTAGAAGAGGCGTTTTTTTTTCCCCCACACAACTTTTTATATTTAGATTAAAAAAAAATTTCCAGAACCTTCTAGCAGAACAGACTTTGACTCAGATCACATTAGCCAGAATTGGTCCAATGAGCTGTCCAAGTCATATGTTCAAGTCTCAGCCATTCACTGGCAAAGAGAGTGATGCCACTGTAATTTGTTTATGCCAGCCAGATTGCAGGTGACTGTAGAATGTCTCTTGGGTAAGAAACAGTGTCTTACACACCTTCTTTTAAGTCAAATGATTTCTACTATTGTTTGTATTCTAAGTATTTTGCAACTGGCTAACCTCAAGTTTTAAGAGTAGGGTCAGAATATTGAGAATTGATTTCCAGAATTGGTTTGGAATGTTGATTATTTTCCTATTTGTTTTCTATTTTTAATAAAATTTTATAAAATTCAGCTTCAGTTATATTGTAACAGTTGTAGAGTTGTGACTCATGGAATAATGAAAGTAACTTCATAAAATAATTTCTTTACACTGCATTTATTTAATAAAAATAGAACTTCCAAGCTAAATCCTTGTCGAATGGAATTTTGAGATACTCTGTTATCAGATACCAGTAGCCATGATGCCTCTTGTTTTCCAGTAGTTACGTATTTTATTAGGTTTATTATATTGTTATTTTTATTTTTTTTAAGTGAAAAGGAGACCTGGAAAACAGAATCTGAAACAGTGAAAGAGGAAAAGAAAAAACTGGAGGATCAAATCCAACAACATGCTATAAAAGTAAAAGAATATAATGTAAGTAAAACTCTTTTAAAATCAGTATACAGTATCGTACAAACCAAGATAGCTATGTTCAGCAAGTAATAGAAATGTGTCTTTGTGCAGAATTTGCTCAGTGCTCTTCAGATGGATTCAAATGACATGAAAAAAACACTTTCAGAAAATAGTAGAAAAATCACAGTCCTGCAAGTGAATGAAAAGTCACTCATAAGACAGTATACTACTTTAGTAGAAATGGAGCGACAGCTTAGGAAAGAAAATGGGAAACAGAAGAATGAATTGATAGCAATGGAAGCTGAAGTTGGTGAAAAAATTGGACGTTTGCAACGATTTAAGGTACATCTGATTTTTTTTTTTGATTCTATAAAAACTTCCAAGTATGAGGAAGAGAGGATAGTATAATGAACAGCCATCACCTGGATTAGTAGTTATCATTTATTAACATTCTGCCATAAATGCTTCATCTGTTCCTTGTAGGAATAAATTGTAGACATTTCTTCCCTGAATATTTTAGTGTGCATCTCTAAAAAAAAAAAGCCTTTTTTTGTTTACATAACACAATGATTTTATCACGTCTAACAAAATGGACAATAATTGCCTTACATTATCTAATGTCCAGACCATATTCACATTTCCTCAGTTGTCCCAAGATCCAGTCAAGCACCCTGCATTGTATTTGGATTCTTTAATATTCATAAAATCTCCCGGGTTTCTTTTCCTCTGTGAAAAATGTTGAAGATTTACCTGATTATTTTCTTTTGTAATTGTGCTTATTACGCTTTTCATTGTATTTACTAAAAGCTGTGAAGCCTTGGGTATGTCAGGTTAAACATTTTTGGTAAGAATACTCCATCCATAATCCATTGTACTTTATAAGTAATACTTTATGTTGCATCACTTCAAGAGATGGAGTGTTTGGTAGTCCCATGTTTCATGCGTGGTTATTGTCTTGAGGGGCAAACAGCCATGTATCTCTATTATTAAGTGATTTAATTAACTGGTGATATTTTGGTACCATGCAAATAACCAGTTCTTTACCAGTCCTCCTATTGGCTTTAGTATCCACTGATGATTGTCGTTACCCGACTCAGTTATTTCATTAGGAGTTGCATGTTGCATGTTTTCTACGTGTATTAGCCAACAGGCTTTTGTAAAATAAAGAGCTTTTCCTCATCAACCCAGCCTGTTCGGTTATCTTGAAGTATAGTTCCTACTAGAAAGACAAGATAAAAGTTTCATTGTTTCTTTTAATGACTAGTCTTGAGAAATCAGAGTTGATATACTCTACTTGTATCTGTTTGCCTGACCTCCCCAGCTTTTTCTTCTTTCAGTATCATTAGACTCACACACTTAGTTGTTATTTGTTAGTCTTAATTTTGGCCAGTTGGAGCCCTTTAAAGCCGTCTCTTGTTTCCTGTTGACAAGAATCCAGTAGTCTTTGAACCAAGTTTCAAATGTTGGTTTGTTTTGTGGCACAGGATGTTCGAGATTCACCTTACATACTTTGATCCAGATTTGGAATAAATCATTACTCTAAAGAACCCTGATTTTTTTTTAGTGGGTACCAAAAACTGGTCACTAGATAATTACTGTTCTTGCAGTTTCATTGCTACTGGTCCCTTTCAGTGGACAAATGAGGAAAATATGTGTATACTTAAACCATGAGTTCATACTGTTATCTCCAATTCAGATTTAATATAATGGGGTTAGGAAAGGGTATGGAGTTGTTATTAACCTTTGATTTTTGTACTCGTATTTTCTTTTTCTTACATGGAAATCTGTTAACATTAAAATAATTGCTCTTTACTATAATAATAGGATTCATATTAATATAACACATTAGGGGCGCCTGGGTGGCGCAGTCGTTACGCGTCTGCCTTAGGCTCAGGGTGTGTCCCAGAGTTCTGGGATCAAGCCCCGCATCAGGCTCTTCTGCTGGGAGCCTGCTTCTTCCTCTTCCACTCCACCTGCTTGTGTTCCCTCTCTCGCTGGCTGCCTCTCTCTCTGTCAAATAAATAAATAAATAAAATCTTTAAAAAAAATATATAACACATTAATTTGATGATAATCTTGCATTGGTATTAACAACAGCAGCAATGCTACCAGATTTAGTTTAAAATTTCTTTATAGTTCTTATTTTCTTTAGAATAACTTTCAGTGGGATGTATAGTCAAGGTAATATATTCTACAGTAAATTGAAATAATTTTCTTTGTGTGGTTATCCTATAAATTTAATATATAGTTTGGCTCATTTGTTTTGCATTTGTTTTCAAACTCAGAGGTTACTTTTGTTTTCTTTTCTTTAATTGATTTGAATATATAAAATATTTGCATGTTTCAAACATATAGTCAGAGAAATCTTACTTCTGTCCCTATACCTTTGACTCCATTCTGCCCTACTTGCTATAGGTAACTGATGATCCTTTTAATGATTCTTTTTGAAGATACTAACAGACACAGGAAGGTGCATGCTGTGTGCGCTCTTTTACACCTTGCTTTACATCTTGTCTTAGATAGCTTATTTTAAGCATGTACATGTGCAGTTTACATGTCCACATTTACATAGGATCATATAAACACAAAATAATTCAAAGTAGAATTAAAATGAAGTTGATTTCCTTACTATTCGCTTTTAAAAATAGTAATAGGTGAAATTGTCATGCTAACAAACTTATTTTCAATGTGATCTTAAAGCTGAACCCTGATGCAAAAAGGGACTTGTTGAATAATGAAAGCTATTTTTATGTGGACATGTAATAAGGAAATTTTGAGTCTTAAGAAATGTTTTTGTGTTTTTCTTGGAGTATTACACATATAGCTAGTGTGTGAGATAGAAGGGAAAGAAGAACTAGAATGCTTCTCTCAACCTGATTGTTCAACCTGGATTTGGGGGCTGGTGCATTTTTAGGGGATTGGAAATAGGAAACTCCTCCCCATCCAAAGAAAGTGTGAAACCAAACTCCAAGGGTAAGGTAGAATAATGTGTTCTTACTTAGATGGAAAAGAGAATCTGTCAAAATGAGATGTGAAGCACTATTACAAATATTTTTTCCTCATTACTGTACTTAGAAGAAATTTTAACCGTAAATTCTTTATCTTCCTCACTTTATAAATTTGGTTATTCCTTGTACTACTTCATCAACTTACTTTAGAGAGAAATGAAAGTTCAGATATTTCTTCTTAGTGTTAATACAGTGTCTTTGAGTAGTGACTTTTTATAGTTGTATAGCTGATGCGTAGAACATGAAATAAGTAACTTAAAGCCTTTCATATTATTTATTAGAGATAGCTATGATCGAGAGAAATTTTTTTCTCATCAAGTATTGTTTCCTTCATGTGACCAAAAGGTTTTCTCTTACTACAAAGCTTCTCTGTATAACTGTAATAAGCAGAAATAGCTAAATCATAATGTGGTGATGCTAATTTTGCCATTCAGCTAACTAAAGGCTAATTTTTTTTAATCTTATGAAATTTAGAAAACCCATCCAGAGATACATTCTGAGTGATATATTTTCTTGCTGCTGTGTATTGTGCTTTTCTGAAATTAATTGAATTTCATTTCACTGTGATAGTTGTGAAAGAATTCCCTTTATTTTTATTCTTATTTAAAATTTCTAAGTAATATTCTTATATGAAAGAAATTATTGTAATATTTTTAATACATGAGAAATCTTTTTCTAAAAAATGATTCTAAAATCTGTTTTGCTTTTAGCTGTACTATCTTATACTTCACCAGAAAAAAAATACACCAACGTAACTCAGTGTATCCTTGTTTATATAGGAAATGGCCATTTTCAAGATTGCAGCTCTCCAAAAAGTTATAGATAATAGTGTTTCTTTGTCTGAACTAGAATTGGCCAATAAACAATACAATGAATTGACTGCAAAGTACAGGGACATCTTGCAAAAAGATAATATGCTGGTTCAAAGAACAAATAAGTTGGAACACTTAGAGGTAAGTTTATGTGGTCCTTGAACCTTGTAATATTAGCTGTTTTTCTTGGGTGATACCGGTAGGTGCAGAATGATGACTTCATCCTGCCATCCTCCCTTAGTCCACTTGCATAATTTTATTGAATCAAGCCTCTTTTCCCTAGGCACTTAAAAAAGAAAAAGGGGCATGAACCAGATAGGGAAATTGTAACCAGAAGAGGAAGCATCATTAAGTTCCCATCCCTTTCTCTTCCGCCTGATCCCAGTGCAAATTATTTTCTCATAGTCCTTGGCTTATTATGTTCCTTGGGATGATGTAGCTGAGAATGGCTCTTCCTGGACCATGGATGAGCTCTGGAAATTCCCATCCTTTCTTATTGTACAGATAAGAAAAATAGGATGAAGTATTATAAGTTTCATTCAAATAGTATGTGAATGTGGCCCAGAACCCTTTGTAGTTCTCTTCTAGCCACTTGACTATACGTTTAACAGTAGGCAAAACCAGCTCCTGATTTGTTCATCTTCCTCTTCAGAAATAGGGGCTTATGTCTTTTGACTTATTCTCTTTTGTGATCCTCTCCTAGGACAGGAATGAGGTCTAATTTTGAGGCTTCATAGATTGTACTTGTGTAGAGGGACGCAATCAGTAAAACACCCGAATGTCATTTTATATAGCTTTGAATGATTCCTACAAAATTATCTGAGTTATTTATTAATACTAACTATAAGGAATCATGATCAGTTTACTTTTTACTGGTATTGCTAAAGAGAGATGATTATGTTAATTTTTATAGAAAATGTTCAATATAAGGTGTGGTAATAATTTATTTTACTTTTTCCTCATCTTTCATGCCTTTTGTCCTCTTCCTCTGAAACATTTAAAAATCCTATGTAAGAAATGTGTTATGTAGATAACATACCAATAAGTAATTTTTAACCTTTATTTATCTGTTTTTCCAAAGAATATTTTTCATCTTTCCTTAAAATTAAAAAAAAATTGCATTTGTGTTGTATCCCTTCTTCTTCCCACATCTCGATTATAATTCTGAATATATATTTGTCCCTGTTGTCAGTGTCTTAGTTTTATTCTTTATTATGTGTTTTGTGGTAGCCATTACTCCAATCCCTGTCTCCCGTGTTACCTCCCCCTTACTGCCACCACAATGATTATTCTAAACATGAACCTGACCATGGGACACCCTGCTTCAAACCTATCAACAGCTGCCAGTCACTTGAAGAATAAAAGTCAAATTCCTTTCGTGATTAGCCCCCCCTTACCTCATGTCATCTCCTGTGATGCTCTGAGTACTTTTACAATTTCGGTTTTTGACACTGTACTACCAGCTTTCTGGAACACAGTGTTTTTTCCTAGATATGTTTTTTCACACCTGCTGTTCCCTTGTCTAGAAAGCTCTCCCCCCTCTCTCAGCTTACGTGCTCAGTGAATTCTATTCAGACATTATCTTTTTTTTTT
The DNA here is from genome assembly GCF_024610735.1 of Ursus americanus. Classification (NCBI taxonomy): domain Eukaryota; kingdom Metazoa; phylum Chordata; class Mammalia; order Carnivora; family Ursidae; genus Ursus; species Ursus americanus. The sequence continues at coordinate 30,505,457 of NC_142143.1, forward strand.
TTTTCAAAAGCATTTTTCTTTATAGAACAAAGTCCCTCTGTTTATATTAGTTCTGTCTTGTACCTACCTGGTTCTGCTATTTGTATCACGTGAGTGTTTGATACGTCTGCATCCCCGACTAGAATATAAGCTTCTTGATATCAGGAACTCGACTTAATTCATGTTTGTGTGTTTAGTGCCTCCTGTATGGCACACAGTTAAAGCTGATAAATGTTGACCTTGAGAGAGTGATTAATGGTGTAGAGCCATGGTGCCAAGGTCATCAGATGTGGTGATTAGGAAATCATTGATGCCTTTTGAGAGTGAAGTTCTTGAGAGTAAAGGTGATGAAAATCAAGTTTCAGAAAATAAAGAGAGTGGGTGATAAGGAAATGCAAAAACCAACTAGAAATTTGATGACAGAAGAAAAGAGAAAGAGATGTGGGCTAAGTTAGAATCGAGAGGAAGATTTTTTTTTTTTAAAGATTTTATTTATTTATTCGACAGATAGAGACAGCCAGCGAGAGAGGGAACACAAGCAGGGGGAGTGGGAGAGGAAGAAGCAGGCTCATAGCGGAGGAGCCTGATGTGGGGCTCGATCCCATAACGCCGGGATCACGCCCAGAGCTGAAGGCAGACGCTCAACCCAGGCGCCCCCGAGAGGAAGATTTGTTTTATCAACTTTTTTCCTTTTAAATAAAGGAGACCAATGTAGTTTGAGGGGAGAGAGAAAGAAAATTTAGAGCGAATAGGGAGAGAACAATTGAAGGTTGGAGAGGAGGTGGTAAAAGGGTGCATGCATGCACTGCCAAGGCGGGGGGCTGAGAATAGGATCTGGAGCAAGACCAAAGTTCTCCTTGAAAGTCAGGAAGTAAGAGAAAAAAGGGTAAAAAGATGTTTAAAACACTCTAATCCCTCTTTTGTCGTTTTTCTATGTATTTACACTACCTAGACCAGGTTGTAATTATGCCTGTTACCGGAAAGTCATATTTCATTCCCTTACTTTGCTTTTCTTTTTATTGTAACATCTACTTTAAAGAAAACCTCATTATCCTGTTTCACCATTCTTCATAACACATATTACCTGACATTGTGTTATATATTGGCTTCTTTTCCAACTACCCCCCCCCACCAAAACACAAGTTCTAGGATAGATTTGTTTATCATTAAAGTCCAGGGCTTAGAATACCTGACACATAGTAAGCATTCGGTTTGTTAAAACAAAGAAAAAATGAGCATATTAACTTTATGTGCCAACTCCTACATTTATGTGTCCAGCCTGACTTCTCAGTGCTGTAATGGAATTACCTGCTTTACTCCTGTTTTAGTGGGATCTCAAATTTAACATATCCAAAATCATCTCCTGACATCTGTTCTTCTCACATAGTCTTTTCTGTTTCAGTATGCACTACTGTTACCTGCTTAGGGAAGGCAACCTTAGAGTTGCTTTCTAGTCATTCCTCTCCCCTGCCGTTTTTATTTCCCGAATATAATTCATTCATTGTGTCCTCTTTTCTCCATCTTCACCACTAGGACCCTATTCATCAGGCCTTTATGATATCATCTTAATTTCTGATTTCCCTGTGTATTCCTTTATTTATTCTCTGCATTGCCTTCAGAATGATTCTTGAAAACTTCCTCCTCAAAATCTTTAAATGGTTTCCTACTATATATTAAGTTAAATTCCAGTTCCTTATCTTGACATACCATGCCTGGCCCAGTATGGCCCCCTGTTCTCTCTCCCACTGTCCCTCAGAGCACTCTTCGCTGTTATTTTTGCTGACGGTGCTCAAGTCTGCTAGCACCCCAAACTCGGTCCTCCATCAGAGCTTCCGGGTTTGTCAGTACATCAGCTCTTCCCCTGGCTGGTTTCTTCTCAAGACTGGCTCCTTCTAATACTTTTGCTTTCAGCTTAAATACCACCTCTTCTTTAACCACTTTATCTTCATTTGACTCCTTTTGTTTTTCTCTGGGTCCCTACTCTGTATCTTTCTGGATCTTTATATTTTTAATGATTGTTTTCTTTGCTTACCTGTTCGCCATGTGCTGCCTTCCACACCCTCCCTTACACCCGCCACACACACATAACCACAGACACCAAATGGTGAGGCCTGGGAAGGCCAGAATCTTGTGTTTCTTTTTACCGTGGACATGCAGCACCTCACTGATAGCACGCCGGATGCTCAGTAACTATCTGTGTGAAACAGGGAAGTGAGCAACCTTCATTGTGCAGGTTGTGAAGTTCTAAGTGTTCTAGCTTGGCCAAGATGCACGCGGCAGAAGCTAATGCTCAGAAGCCACAGATCGGATACACGGGATTTTGATGATTATTTTCAAATAATATTTTCTGTATGTATGTGTGTATGTCTGTGTATGTGTGTGTGTGTGTGTGTGTATGTATATATTACATGTAGGGGAGCTCCTAATTTTGTTTACAAAAAAACTGGATGGTGAGTTTTAGGAGATACAAGTTAAGGCAATGTCACTGCTGTGGTATTAGTGTGAATTACAATGTAGTTTCGCAGTGACGTTTCTGTTTTATTCAGTGTGAAAATGCATCCCTAAAAGAACAAATGGAGTCTATAAATAAAGAACTGGAGATTACCAAGGAAAAACTGTACACTATCGAACAAGCCTGGGAGCAAGAAACTAAATTAGGTAAGTATTAGGACTCTGATAATATAAAGTGATGAAGAGCTAATAGTGAGTATTTTTCATTTATAGTTCCTTTTCTCGATTAGGTGCAAAGGAAGTATTTTGATAAAAATGAACTCTGCCTCACAGTTTAATTTAGCAGGCAGTTGATGTGTAATATCTTGTGCTAATCTCTACCAAAATTTGGTTTTTAGTTATTTAATTAGATTTAGTCCTAGTGAAATCATATATGTTAAAAAATTATGACTAAGCATTAGCTATTTTGAACCATTTAAATAACAATCAAGACTGGTGATGATTTTTAAATATCTATATTTTAGTGGTAGTATTGGGAATTTTCCACTGTGTGTAAAGTTCTCTTGGGAATGTATCATTTGATATATTCAAATTAAAAGGTCACCATAAAAGGCAAAAAAATTTTGAAAAGAATTTATATAGCCCAGAGTTTGACTATTATTATTTTTTGTATCACCTTATCCATGTTTACATGAGCACTGGGTATTGTGTGGAAGTGTTGAATCACTATATTGTATCCCTGAAACTAATATTACACTGTGTGTTAACTAACGGGAATTTAAATAAAAACTTAAATAAATAAATAAAGTGTAAGCATGACTCTAATGGAAAAATATATACTTTAAACTATATTTAACATTACATACTATATTCACTTAGTAGATGTCAAAATATTTCTGTTTTATTCGTCTTCTTATACATACAAATATTCATGCAATATCTTACCATTTCAGTGATTAAATCACTAGGTTTTCTTATTTTTGCAATTGCTTATGGTGCTGCAGTGAACATCTTCAGGTATATCTAACAGAGATATTATTGTCTCACAGGATATTAAAACCTTTGTGGCTCCTGCTAGGGTTTTCCATGTTAGTTTGTCAAATGGTTATCCTAGTTTATGGCATTTAAATATTTTTTTTATCTTACTAGCATTGTGCTTTATAATTTTCAGATAAATTTGCTCCTTTGGATAAAGTATTTTTGTATGTTTGTTTTCTAGACCTTAGAGCTCTAATGCTATTTAAGGTTCCTGTTACAAAATAGAGCTGTTTTTTTAAATTGATAATTGGGACATGTAGTACGTTAGTGAAACGTAACATTGGGCCTAACATTATCTAAAATAAGCTATTTTCAGAAATGCAATTTTTAATTCATTAAGAGATTAAAAGCAAATTGACTTCCATGTAGCTTCTACATGAAAGAAGGTATCTTATATCCTAAGATATAAAAAAAGAGTATACATACAATTGTGGTAAGTTCTCTGTTCATTTTACGCTATCTCTCTTTAATAAGTGCTGGATTCCCTCTAGAAATTCCTAAATTTCTATGAGGAATAATTTTTATTATCATTTGACTGATGAAGAAACAAGTTCCAGAGAGATGAAATGGGATAGGCAGTATCCAAACAGGAATAGAGCTAAGACTGGAATACAGGGTAGTCATAATTCATAAGGCTCATGTGTTTTCTATGGAACTGTGTTGTTGCATCCTTATCTATGATGGCTAAAATATTTGGGATACGATTTTGGTAACGGCTTGAGATTGACTTCTTATTGTTGCATATAGGAAATGAATCGAACATGGATAAGGCAAAGAAATCAATAACCAACAGTGAAATTGTTTCTATTTCCAAAAAAATCACTATGCTGGAGATGAAGGAATTAAATGAAAGGCAGCGGGCTGAACACTCTCAAAAAATGTATGAACATGTAAGGACTTCACTAAAGCAAATGGAAGAACGTAATTTTGAATTGGAAACCAAATTTGCTGAGGTTTGATATAATTTTTATCATGCAATTAGAGTAAGAATTAGTCATGTTAGGCATTGTATTTTGTGAGAGATTAGTTTGTATTTCTGAAGTAACATATTAGTCTAGTGCTTGTGTTTCATGTAATGTATAAATAAAAGAATAAAAGATGTATTTTTAAATCTGAAATGTTTAAAAAGAAAAAGGTATTTCTGTAAATGAGTTCTTATTTCTCATCAGCATTACATTAGAGTTAATGCAAAAAGGTATTATTTGCTTAATAATGATGTTGCCTTCCACTACCATTGTTCATTTAACAAATATTTATTGAGTGCCTGTCACATGCTGGACACTGTATGGGGGCTGGTGTTAGGGTAGGAAACAAAATAGGCAGTAATCTCTACTCTCAGGACTTTACATTTTAATAGTAAGTTTTAGTCTTTTTTGACATGGTCAGAAATATTGAATTGGCAGTAAATAATTCTGCAAATATTCAACAATTAATGATGAAAAAGAACTCTTGAAATGTTTACTTTGAGAATTAGTATATTTTTTAAACATATCTCATTTTGTTTATTTTAACTGAGTCTCTAAATATGTTAATAAGATTTTATTAACTCATATTTATTTATAGATGATTTAATTGAAGTAAAGTATAATGTGAATACCACATTTCAAACAAATTTAAGAAAATCAGAGATTCAAATATTAGACTGTGAGTTGTCTAATATAAATGACTTTTGGTGGGTTGGTGTATAACCAGAGTTTTTATAATCTGTTTCTGACTCTTTCTCTTTACCCTCGTCAATCTATTCTTAGTATTTCATCACACCCAATTCAGTATGACTTGACTAATGCCAAGTAAAGAGAACTGCAGTATGGTAAAAGCGAAATTGAAAGGGAAAACCTCACCAAAAACTGATACATCTGAACTTTTTTTTGTTACTTTTTCTTAGCTTACCAAAATCAATTTGGAAGCACAGAAGGTGGAACAGATGTTAAGAGATGAATTAGCTGATAGTGTGAGCAAGACAGTAAGTGATGCTGATAGGCAACGGATTCTAGAATTAGAGAAGAGTGAAATGGAACTAAAAGTTGAAGTGTCAAAGTAAGTTCATGCAAACTTTTCAGTTATTAGGTGTGTCTACTCTAATTTGTCTTTAAGAATTCTAATTACAGTGGTTTGAGGTAATACTCTTCATGGAATTGATACTGATTGTTTTTATTTTTCTTTTTTTGTAAGAACAAGATTAAATAATATTAACAAGATTAATTTTTAATAGGCATAAATAATAATATTAAAGAGGAAATAACTTCCCAAGACTTTTATTTTTTAGAGTCCAGGAATAGTTTTGCAGAAAGCACTGAACTTAGAATTCAGACCCTATGCAACCTAGTTCTTCCACATACTGATAATTTTTTGGAGGAAAGTGTAGTGGTCATTTAATTTACTTAAGCTCAAGTTTCTTATATCTGATAAAGGGTTAGTATCCAAAATACATAAAGCAATTATACAACTCAACACCCAAAAAACGTAATCTGATTAAAAATGGGCAGAAGAAATTAATAGGCATTTCTGTACAGAAGACATCCAGATGGCCAGCAGATGCATGAAAAGATGCTCAGCATCACTTATCATCAAGGAAATGCAAATCCGAATTACAATGAGATATCACTTAATACCTGTAAGATTGCTAAAATCAACACAAAAAACAAGTATTGGCGAGGATGTGGAGAAAAGGGAACCCTCCTGCACTGTTGGTGGGAATGCAAACTGGTGGAAAACAGTATGGAGTTTCCTTAAAAAGTTAAAAATAGAACTACCCTATGATTCAGTAATAACACTACTAGGTATTTACCCCCAAGATACGAAAACACTAATTCAGAGGGGTACATGCACCTCCATGTTTATAGCAGCATTATTTACAATAGCCAAATTACGGAAGCAGCCTAGTGTCCATTGATAGTTGAAAGGATAAAGAAGTGGTATGTAGAATAATATTCCAGTAGTCCAGTCGTTGGAATATTATTCAGCCATAGAAAATTGAAATCTTGCCATTTGCAACAACATGGACAGAGCTAGAGAGTATAATGCTAAGGGAAATAAGTCAGTCACAGAAAGACAAATACCATATGATTTCAGTCGTGTGTAGAAGTTAAGAAACAAAACAAAGGAGCAAAGGAAGAAAAAAAAGAGAAAGACAAACCAGAAACAGATTCTTAACTATAGAGAACAACTGATGGTTACCAGAGGGGAGCTGGCAGGGAGCTGGTTTGGGTTAAATAATGATGGGGATTAAGGAGTGCACTCATGATGAGCTCTGGGTGATGTATGAAAGTGTTGAATCGCTGTATTATACACCTGAAACTAGGATAACACTGTATGTTAACTATACTGGAATAAAATACAATAACATAAATATAAACAAAATAAAACAAAATAAATATATTAAGAAGTTGCCACAGCCACCCCAACTTTAAACAACCACTGATTGATCAATCCTGATTAATCAGCAGCCATCAACATTAAGGGAGAACCCTCCACCAGCAAAAAGATAATGGCTCATTGAAAGCTTAGATGATGGTTGGCATTTTTTAGCAATAAAATATGTATATTTTTGTTAATATTTATTTTGAGACGGTATGAGCAGGGGGAGGGGCAAGTGGAGAGGGACAGAAAGAATCTCAAGCAGACTCTGCACTGAGCGCGGAGCTGGATGTGGGACTCGATCTTATGGCCTTAATACCATCATGACCTGAGCTGAAATCAAGAGTCAGACGTTTAACCAACTGAGCCACCCAGGCCCCAAGCAATAAAATATTTTTTAATTAAAAAAATAGAATAAACTTTAGTTTCTTCACTTTTTTAAGGGAGTACTAGTATCTACCTCTTCTTCTTGTTTGGAAGGATTGATATAAAAATATGAAAAATTGAGATTTTGCTTCAGTTTACATTTATTGAGAACTATGTACTGTGCTAGGTATTAAACACATATTAACTCATATAATTATACTTAAAAACCCTAAAGTAACATCATGATTTTTATTTTACATGTGGAAATAGTGTATTCACTTGGAACACAAAATATATGTAAGGAATAAATACTGTGTGCCAAGTAGATGCTGTGTACTCATTCTCCTGGGTAATTTTGTGTCAGTTCGGTAGAAAGGTAACAGGAGCCATAAGGTGATCTGTCAAGCACAAATAATTATTTGTGAAAAGGGTTTTATGGCTTGCCCATCATAAAGTTATTTTTTGGAGCCTTGATAGCTCTTTGGGAATGTCTGTTATTCTCAACCCATTTCACTACGAAGGACTCCATATTCTTCCTCTTACCTCATAGAATTCACCTTTTGAAATAAACTAATTTATAATTATTCATTTTATTATATTTTAATTTTTAAAACTTATGTAACTGACAATTCGACTTTCTAATAAATATAGGAAACCTGACTTCTCTGTCACAGTGAACTGAAATTCTTGCCCAAAGTAAAATGCATCTTATCTCTGTGCTCTTACAATAGTAGTCTTATAGGGAATTTAATAATTTACCATCAAGCTCCCCCTATTTTTTTAATTGTAGTAAGCATATAATCTTTTTCACATTTCTTTTTTTTTAAGATTTTATTTATTTGAAAGAGAGTGAAAGAGAGCACAAACGGTGGGGAGGGGCAGAGAGAGAAGCGGACTCCCTGCTGAGCAGGGGGCCCAATGTGGGGCTCGATCCCAGGCAGGACCCCAAGATCATGACCTGGGCCGAAGGCAGATGCTTAACCGACTGAGCCACCCAGGTGGCCCTCTTTTTCACATTTCTGATAGCTTATAAACTAAAACATATATTAATCCACATAGGGAACCTAGGAATTTTAAATTTCTGTATTCTTAACTGTACAATTATGTCAAATAAACCTACTTTTACCTTATTCTAACTCTGCCAAACTAGGATAATAAGTATCTTATGAAAAAAGTGTGGGAGAGCAGTTCTATGGCCATATAGATTTGGAAAATGCTGTATATGTATAGTTTGAAATAATTTACTTTAAAACTTCTCAGAACATTTCATACAATACTATGTATTATGAATTTTCAAGGGGAAGGGATGTTGGGAATGGAGTTTTTTAACAGGTGTTAACCTCTCACGAAATTACATTTCATGAAACAGTTGAGGAGATTTTGCTTTAGTATTTGATACTAAGATGCTGGAAATTAGCGGCTTTTCCAAGAGTCTAGAAATCTGAAATACTGGTATTTACTTAGAAAATGTACCAGATTGTTCCTGAAGCATCTTTTCTCTTCCCAGACTGAGAGAGATTTCTGATATTGCCAAAAGACAAGTTGAAATTTTGAATGCACAGCAACAGTCCAGGGAAAAAGAAGTAGAGTCTGTCAGAATGCAGCTGTTAGACTATCAGGTAGGTACAGTATTGGCTCTTCTAAATAGATTTTTTTCTTTTTCCTAAATTCACATTAGATATTGGGTGATTTTACAGTTTTAATCAGAGACTATGTCAAACAGAAGCTCCTATTCTTGTTAATTGTAACCTGATTAGAAAAACTCTTTAATTTGAAATATCATTGATGATACAGAAAAGCATTTAAATACCTACAAATACATTGTGCTGGCCGCTAATCGAAGTTAAGACCTGAGGAGAAATAGATAGGTCAGTCTTTGAAAACAGTGTTTTCTCTTGTATTGCTATGTAGCTTTTCACACACATATTGTCCCATTATAAATTCTTTCAGGATTAAAAAAAAATGTCCACACTAGTGTTATACCAATATTGTTATTTACATATGAAAGTTGAAAAAAAAGCGGTAATATGCCAACTGTTACTTAGATGCCAGATTTGGATTTTAAATATGTTTGATTCTGGGCTTTTTTTCTTAAACAAGTTTTGATAATTAAAATTTAATTTAATTTAATTAAGGCTAGGCTAGATTTTTATAGGATCTCATGTACCACACTTCTAAAAAATTTATTCAATAAGCTGTGTTTTAAATCCATGATAAGTGTCATTAGAAAAACTTGAAACCAACTATAAATATATACTTTTTCTGTTAGGCACAGTCTGATGAAAAGGCACTGATTGCCAAGTTGCATCAACACATTGTCTCTCTTCAAATTAGTGAGGCTACTGCTCTTGGTAAGTTGGAGTCAGTTACATCTAAACTGCAGAAGACAGAGGCCTGTAATTTGCGCTTAGAGCAGAAACTTGATGAAAAAGAACAGGCTCTCTATTATGCCCGTTTGGAGGGGAGAAACAGAGCAAAACATCTGCGCCAAACAATTCAGTCTCTACGGCGGCAGTTTAGTGGAGCTTTACCGTTGGCACAACAGGAAAAGTTCTCTAAAACAATGATTCAATTACAAAACGACAAACTGAAGATAATGCAAGAGATGAAAAATTCTCAGCAAGAGCATAGAAACATGGAGAACAAAACAATGGAGATGGAATTAAAGTTAAAGGGGCTGGAAGAGTTAATAAGCACTCTAAAGGATGCCAGGGGAGCCCAAAAGGTAAAACATGGACTTTCAGTTCAGTATTTCCGAAAGAGTTACATAGTAATTTTAAGTTCTTCATATGTAGCTACCTGAAAAATGCTTACTATATGACCAAACTTCCAATTATAAGTTATTAATATAGATTTTATAAGTTAAAAGTTTTGGCTGTTTGAATGTGTATTTGTAAAAATAAAATGAGACTCTTCTAAACAATGGTTTTGGTAGAAATGCTTAGATAGTATACTATCAAAGAACTTTCAACACGCTAGTAAAGTTTATATGTATTAATTACATACTAATTTTAGTTATTTGTAAACATAGAAATATTTGAAGAATGTTATATTAAGATCATACATATTTTTTAGAAGAGTATGAAAATTCTAAATGAACTTTGCCTGTGTCTCGACAAAGGATAATTTTTATCTTATTATAGGATATATATTAATTTAAATTGAAATTATTAGGATCAGTGGAGAAGTATATATATAGGTAGTGCTTACATTTGTACATTTTATTTGTAAATGTTTAGGTAATCAATTGGCATATGAAAATAGAAGAACTTCGTCTTCAAGAGCTTAAACTAAATCGAGAATTAGTCAAGGATAAAGAAGAAATAAAATATTTGAATAATATAATTTCTGAATACGAGCATACAATCAGCAGTCTGGAGGAGGAAATTGTGCAGCAAAACAAGGTTTCATTTTATATTTATTTCGCTGTTTTGTTGCTAAGATATTAAACATAAGAATATTGCATGAATGATTGCATTATTTTCTTGATTGAATGTAGCTCCCATTATTATTCTTAGAAAATACTGTTATTGAAGGCATTGAAAAAATTTATTGTTGTAATGGTAGTTTTATTTCTTTTATTTTTATTTTTTTAAAGATTTTATTGAGAGAGAGAGAGGGAGAGCGAGAGAGAGCAAGACCAGGGGGTTGGGGGGAGGGAGAAGTAGGCTCCCTGCCTCTATCCCAGGACCTTGCGATCATGATCTGAGCCAAAGGCAGACACTCAACCAACTGAGCCACCCAGGTGCCCCATAATGGTAGTTTTAAACTTAAAAGGACCAATACGTAAATTTCGTTGGTAAGTTAATTTTTATTTCGATATTAGTTATTTGACTTTCACAGTTACAAGTTTCAGCTGACTCTCAGTGATGGAGTGCAGAAGGCAGCTTGGTGTAAAGCCATATATACTTTAGAGACAGATGAAATTCACTAAGTTCATGCTTGCTTGCCTTAGAAATTATGTTGTTCTTTCTGCCTAGAGTGTTCTTAGCTAGATCCTTGTATCGCTTATGCTTTCATTGCTTCCAAGTCTTAGCTCAAATGTCTTACCTTATCAGTGAGGCCTTCACTAGCCATGCAGAATACAACTGTAAATCCTACTATCAAGATTCCCTAAATAGGGATTCCTTTTTTTCCAGCATTCATCACCCTCTAACATACTTATTTATTCATTTACTGTCTCTCCCTCACTAGTAAGTTTCATGGTGAAAGGGACTTGATTTTGTTCACTGTCATGTTCACATGACCTCGAATAGTGCTTATTACATAGTACATGTCATTAAATGTTATGGATGGATGGGTGGGTACCTGGAGAGATTGAAATCCTGACTTCTCATCTTCTATCTCTGTGATCTTAGGCAAGTTACTTTCTTAAATCTCTTTGACTTTGCTTCCTTTTTCCACAAAATGAGAATATAGTGACCCCAAGGGTTGTTGTGAGGATTAAATAAGAAAATGTATATAAACACTTTTGTTATATGCTTAGTGAGTGTCTCTGTGTGTGTCTGGTACAGTTTCATGAAGAAAGGCAGATGGCCTGGGACCAAAGAGAAGTTGAGCTGGAACGTCAACTAGACATTTTTGACCATCAGCAAAATGAAATACTAAAAGCAGCACAAAAGGTATAAATAATTCTGTTTGCTATTCTGTAGCATGACCTATAACATTAACCAACAGAAATGTTTTCTGAAGTTAGATGGAATTTTAATTGATATTATTTTCTTATATTTCAAATATAAGTGGGATGTAGCCATGTCCTTGTCATACATTGTAATAGTATTGTTCTTAATGATGTAACTGCTTTTTTTTTTTCAAAAAATGCTATTTCTTGATAGTTTGAAGAAGCTACAGGATCATTGCCAGACCCTAGTTTGCCCGTTCCAAATCAACTTGAGATTGCTCTAAGAAAAATTAAGGAGAATGTTCGAATAATCCTAGAAACACGGGCAACTTGTAAATCACTAGAAGAGGTAATTAGAAGAATTTGCATTTTTATTTGTATATTATTGAATATGTTTGTGGAATTTTCTAAATATTTTCTAACAGAGGTGAAGCATAGAATTGTGAATCTGCTGCTGATTCCAGTCTCCTTTTCTACTCTACTATAATATTTTTAATAGCCAGTAAAGAACAGCAGATACGGCTAATTTGAATTCACTGCCCATTTAATCACTGCTTGTCACTTTTGGGCACAGTGATCAGTAGTGATCAGTAGTAAGCATTATACTTACATTATACTTACAGAAAATAATATAAACTGAAGACAATTTTCATTTTGGTTTACATCTAAACAAAGTAATTATAAATGCATTTTAAAATTTTATAAGTAAAATTTTCCATTTTTAATCAATTGAGGAAACCTAAGATTTTTTTCAGTAATTATAAGATTTGACATTTATGTGAATTGCCACTGAGTTACTTGATTTAAAATATCTGTCTTAATCCTCTTGAAGAGTAAACATTTTTCCTGTTGTATTTTAATAAACTACATCTTTTGTCATGGTGATTCATTGACTTAGGCCACTAAAGTTCCAATTTTTATGCTCAGCTGACTTTTATGGACTACTCTTCTAGGGCTCTGGTAGTCAATGGGCCAAAATAAAAGGAATGATTTATTACATTTCCTTTCTAAATCTAGTACCACTACACATTTCTAATTCTAAAACTACAAGAGCTAAATAAAGTACCTTAATTAAATTTTATTTTCATCATAACAGTGAAGTTTATAACACATGTGATAATCTTATAAGTAAAACGTGGGTGCAGATAACTGCTGTCATGTGGAAATATAAGAAATATAACCTTATTAATATCAACACAATACCCTCAGTATCAGTATGATGTGAAAAATAAAGTGAAACTCCTTTTTTTTGCTTGTAATTAATCTGACCAAAATTCAGATGAAGCATTTTTAAATGAAAAAATATACTTTAATAATTTTATTATGATTTGATCATTGCAGAAACTAAAAGAAAAGGAATCTGCTCTACGGTTAGCAGAGCAAAATATTTTGTCAAGAGACCAGGTAATCAATGAACTGAGGCTTCGACTGCCTGCCACTGCAGAACGTGAAAAGCTGATAGCTGAACTAGGCAGAAAAGAGATCGAGCCAAAATCACACCACACACTGAAAATTGCTCAGCAGACCATTGCAAATATGCAAGCAAGGTTAAATCAAAAGGAAGAAGTGTTAAAGAAGTATCAGCATCTTCTGGAAAAAGCCAGAGAGGTATGTTATTCTGTTATGCTGTGCTACTTAATTATTACCATGTTTTTTAGTCAAATGCCAGATATTATTCTGCCCTGAAGTGGTAGTTCGTTTCTTGCTTTTAGATGATTCTGTTTTGGAATTTTTCCTTTCACATGATTGGATTACAGATCTGTCAGTAAAACTGGCAGTTTCTATATGTCTATCTTTCTCTCATGGACTGACTAAACTGGGAATAGCTGTCATGGTGCAACCGTTATGATTTTGAAAAATATCAGTTGAGTTTATAGGTAAAGATTGAGGCAATAAGTTAGAATGAAATCTATCACACTAGTAGTCAGTGGCAATCCAGTTTGCTAGAACATTGATGGGAAAATCTAACATTTAAAAAACTTCTAGAAACAAGTTAAAAGGTGATGGATACATATTATTCTAATATTAAGAATAAGTCGTGATTTAAGGCTGGATTTATCAACTTGAACATATTACTAGGGGGATGCATACTGGGGTGTGTGTGTGTGTGTGTGTGTGTGTGTGTGTGTGTGTATGCAGATACTGTTCCTTCCCTATCTTACAGGGGTTTTGGAAGATTAAATATAATAAAATATTTAAGATCTTTAGAATGTGAATTTATTTAAGTCATAATTTAAGATGCACTTTTGATTTGCTATAAACAGGAGCAAAGAGAAATTGTTAAGAAACATGAGGAAGACCTTCATATTCTTCATCATAAATTAGAACTACAGTCTGATAGTTCATTCAGTAAATTCAAACAAACAGCTTGGGTAAGATTCTGGGGACTTTATTCTATTCTTTATTGATGTTTGAGACCATATAATTGAAAATTTAGCTCTCATGATTTGTTTTTCCTTTGGACTAGAAGCCATTCTACCTTTGTTGTTGGAATAATCTTCTAAAAACACAGCTCTGATCATTTTTCTTCCTACCTCCACATCTTTAGTAGCTCACTGCTGCCTGCGAGATCAGTTTATGTTCCTTAGCCATGTACTCAAACCCTTGCATGATGTGACCTCAGTCTGTCTTTTCAAGTTGTGTTCATTGTAAGTTTACCAATATGTAACCACTTTTCATGTTCTGAATTCAGTTCATACTTGCTTCCTTTGATCTTTGTCTTCTGTATGTGTGAAAGGGCCTGTCTTTCATCTCCCAACATGCAAATCTTGGCATTCTGGAGCCTTACCTCATGAATTCAGTCAACATTTATTGATCCTCCACTACATCGAGGTGCTTTGCCCAATGCTGGGAATACAAAGAATAAGATTTCTATTTCCTGTCTTCTTTAAGTCTTCATTGGCTATTAAATGTCATTTAATTTTAGATTGGATATTGTATTTTGATCATCTGAGGAAGCAGATTAAAATTATGGAATAAGTATGATATTGAGTTATACATGCTCATGGCTAATTTATTCATTTCTCCTAGGATTTAATAAAACAATCCCCTACTCCAGTTCCAACCAACAAACATTTTATTCGTCTGGCTGAGATGGAACAAACAGTAGCAGAACAAGATGATTCTCTCTCCTCACTTTTGGTCAAACTAAAAAAAGTATCTCAAGATTTAGAGAGACAAAAAGAAATCACTGAATTAAAAATCAAAGAATTTGAAAATATCAAATTACGGTAAGTTTTAGAAATGTATTATAAAAATAGGCAAATGGTAATAATGATATAGTGAGGACAAATGTAAGCATTTGCTGTGTCATGCACTGTTCTAAAAACTTTATGGATATTATCTCATTTTTATCCTCAGGACTACTGTGACATAGGTTATTCTCCCCATTTTTCACATAGGAAGTAGGCCACAGGACTGCTCAGTAACATACCTTAGGAGGAGATGAAAAGCCACAATTTGAATCTAGTCAGTCTAGCCCAAGAGCCAACTCAAGATTCTTGTTCTAGGATCTCGTTTTTTAACCTCTTTAATTAAAGCATCCATTTCATCATCTATGAAATGGAAATGACAGTACTTACCCTGGCTCCTTTATGGAGGCCAAATGATACTGTATGTGAGAGTAATTTGAAAATTGTAAAGTAATGTATAAATATAAAAATTTTTGTTTACACACCTCTAACAGTTTCTGGCACATAATAGAGGTTCAGTAAATATTTCTTGAATGAAAGAATTATTTTGTTAATTAATCATAGTGACAGTGGATTCATTCTCTGTATCAGAGATTCTAAATATTGCTCAACCAATTTATCAGAATATAGATTTTAAACCTAAAATAGGTTTATAGTTCATGTATTTTGTAATCACTGTAGAACTGTTAGGAATGAGAGAGTGTCTGCATTGTGTGAATGGAGGTCTCCATCCTTGGATTCCCCGTGAGAAGATTTGCATGGGGATCAGTGCTTGAATGAAGACCGCCAGAAGGAAAGTAGCAAGCGCAAAGCAGTTTATCAAAGTGAAAGTGGAAGAGCGGGCAGGTTCCCCGAGGTTGTTTTGAAATTGAATATTATTGGGTTTCTCTGGGCTTGGAGTTGCTGTCACATAAGTGAGATGGTCTCTAATGGAGGCTGCTTCCAGTCATTTGGGAAAATCCTCCCGCAGGTTGGGAGAGGGAGTTTTGACCCTACCAGAACCATCTTGCAGCCCTTCTCAAGGGGGGTCGGGGGGAATCCGTGCCCACAATGCAAATACATTATAGTGAGTCTAGGGGTTACCCTGGGACAGAGGTGGAAGAAGAGAGCACAGGTTCTGCACCTGTGGCTCTTGATCTGTCAGGCCCAAGGCCTTGGAAGCCACAAGGTCAGGATGTTGAGCTCCAAGGCTTATAATGTGTAGCTTTTTTTGTTTGTTTTGTTTTTTATTATTATCACCATCCTTGCCCCAGCTCATGTCTCCATCAATCCCCTTCAGGGACTTGAGACTCTGCCTGAGGTCATTCCTTCCACAGCTCTTGTCTGGCTTCTCCCTAACAGAGCTGTCTCTCTGGACCTCAGTTTCTTATCTGAAAAAATGGGAAAGTTGAACTACTTGACTTTGTAATTCCATTCCAGCTCTGAAGTTCTCAGTAGAACTTTTTATTCTTAACCTACTTATCCAATGTGTCTCTGATAAAATTAACACTACTTTTGCTTTATTAAGAAGCTACCACTTTTAAGAAATTATTCTCTAAAAGAAAAGAGAATCAGTATTTGGTATCTTTTCATTTATTATTATTTTTTTTTTTGAGAGAGAGAGCAAGAGGGAGAGTGCAAGCCTGCGCTGGAGCAGGGGCAGGGTGGGAGGTGGGGGGTGGGGTGGTGGGCAGAGGAGAGGGAGAAAGAGAATCTTGAGCAGGCTCCACGCCCATCACAGAGCCTGGTAGGGGGCCGGATTTCATGACCCTGAGATCATGACCTCAGCCGAAATCAAGAGTCCCATGCTTGACTGACTGAGTCACCCAAGCACCCTATTTGGTATCTTTTCAATCTGATTTTCGCCATTGTATTAAATTTTATACATGAAATGTTATTTTTGGTGTAGTAAGTTTCTGTCATGTTTTGATATATAAAATTGCTTGTGCTTTTGAATATAATTCCTGGGTATAGAAAATAATCATCCTTTGAAATTACCTTGTATATATAAATTTTTGCCACATATAATACTTGAGTCATTGTTTCCTCCCATACCATGTCATGTTGACTAAAATTATACTTTTATTCTCCGTGTGTACATTGATATGTGTATTTTAATGTGTCTTAGGAAATTATAGATCTGTGGGTTTTCTTTAGTAAAACCTCCTATTTTCACAATTTGATTATTTGAGGTAACTTCAGTTTTTGGTACACCCTACCGGAGACATAGTATTTAAAGTGCTGTTTTGTTCATTATATTGTCTCGAGCCACAAAATTACTTCATGCAGTCATTACCAATAATAGTAGACAAATTAAAAGGAAAAGTCTATTTTATGTTAGATTTAAGAGTTAGTTAAATGGAGCAATTGTTCTTGTTTTGATTTGAATCAAAACTTAGGTTGTAAGGATACTTAGGACCAAACATTTGCTCTTTATAAAATTTGTATCAAAGTGTTAATTGCAGTAACCACAGAATACATATGTTTGCTTATATTAGGCTCCAAGAAAATCATGCAGATGAAGTGAAAAAAGTGAAAGCAGAAGTAGAGGATTTAAGGTGTCTTCTGGCCCACTCACAAAAGGAGTCACAGAGTTTAAAATCTGAACTTCAGGCTCAGAAAGAAGCAAATTCAAGAGCTCCAACAACTACAATGAGAAATCTAGTAGAACGGCTAAAGAGCCAGTTAGCCTTGAAAGAGAAACAACAAAAAGTAAGTAACTACAGAGTATTATCAATATTTAGGAAATACATGTGGTAATAGGTTGCTTATAGAGAAGACTAATGAAAGATGATAGCATATATCTCTCTGTTGTAATAAAAAGTATGAGCTTTGTCTTATGCTGTTAAGCAGAATTTTTCAAGATAATCTTTTTAATAGCCATTTGGTGGTGTTTTTAAGTACAGGTATAGTCCAGTTAGTTTTTTTTATGTTGTCATCAGTTTGATTTGTGAGTTATCGATAGGAAATAGTATCTTATAATATGTTAACATCTTAATCCCATTATTTTCTCTCCTTTTCTAACTGGGATTTTATGCCACTAAGGCTATTTTGAACAATTTGAAAATTGAATAATTTTGAACAATTTTGGGGAATAGGAGGGAGATATAACAGTGAGGAGGAAAGTTTAAAGAAGGAGGTCACAGAGATAGTTTTTTGAAAGCAGTTGGTCATTAGATTATCTAGTGTATTAGTTTTTAAAATTTATCTCAGATTTGATATACTCAATTGATTTAGAAGGTGCTTCTGTTTTTCTGTGCTAGCTTATGAAATTTATAGGTAAATTTTTAGTCTTTTTTAATCCTATAATTTTCCTTTTCTGTATAAATTCAATTAATTTCATGCAGAAGTATATATTAAATGAGTAATTCAGATAAATATCTGAACTTGGATATTGAAACAAAACATGCAGTTTTTGTAATATAAATGGTTTGATTTAATGCTGGGCTCTCAAAATTATTATTGTCAAGATTTTGAAGTCTCTCACACTCAATTTGGACTGAGTGCAATTTACTAAATGCATTTGAAAAATTTGGACTGTTAGTTTCTGAATTATGTTTGCTTAAACACATAGTATTTTAGGAAAATAGTTGAAAATGATTAAGCATGTTAATATTTTTGTATTATGTGTTGCTCATATAAAGTATTAATTTTTAAAAAAGTATATATGTTATAATTTTCAGGCACTTAGTCGAGCACTTTTGGAACTCCGGGCAGAAATGACAGCAGCAGCAGAAGAACGTATTATTTCTGCAACGTCTCAGAAAGAGGCAAATCTCAATGTTCAACAGATTGTCGATCGACATACTAAAGAGCTAAAGGTGAACATAACACATGCATCAATATAACAAAATACCTTATAATTGCTGTTGGAAGAGGATCCACTTTGACATATAATAATTTTGATAATGAATAGGGAATTTATTCTAATGAATTATTGGTGTATATATATGTGTGTATATATATATATATATATATATATATATATATATATATATATATATATATACACCCACAGCTGGAAACTCTCGTATAGTGGCTTTAATTATACTGTCAAGTATTGTGAAGTTATCCTTTTATGTCTTGCCTTTACAAAGTGGGTTAAAAACTACTACAAGTCAGAGATTTTGCTTTATACTACTAGTAGGCTTCATAACATTTAAAACATCCCCATGTACATTCATATGTACTTGTTCCTTTAATAAATTAGTTCAGCCATAATAAAACATTTGCTTATTTGATAAAATTTTGTTTCTGGGTGTTTGTTGAAGACAAATTGCTTTAGATTGTTTTGTCACATTTTGTTTTTCTCAAAGTAGAGTTGGTTCATTTGAAACGAAGATAGAAAAATAGATGTAGTTAGTGGGTTTTTTTTCCCCCTGTGAACTTAAAAATTTAGATTGAAACTTTATAAGTTTTAATTTAATAAGCATTAACTACACCTTTTTAATAAGTATTATTAAGAATAATGTAATAAAAATTTAGATCGAAACTTCCTTTTTTATTAAGTAATAGATGTATTCTATTTTATTGTTGATACTTGATGAAGATTTATGAATTAAACCTTTCTTTACTTGCAGTCACAAATTGACGATTTAAGTGAAAATCTTTTAAAATTGAAAGAAGCTCTTAAAACAAGTAAAAACAGAGAAAACTCGCTAACTGATAATTTAAATGACTTAACCAATGAACTGCAAAAAAAACAGAAAGCCTATAATAAAATGCTTAGAGAGAAAGATGGAATTGATCAAGAGAATGATGAACTGAAAAGGCAGATTAAAAGACTAACCAGTGGATTACAGGTGATTTTATATCTAATTGTGGTAAGGTCTTTGATTTAAAATATATAGGTAGTGGTTTATCCCACTTTTTAATTTCATCTAGAATATTTGCTAAAACTAGCTTTCAGATCACTTTGATTAATGTAGCTAATTCCTTCAGTGACCTCTGTCATCTCTGTCGTTTTATTAGGTCAGAGTAGCCTATCTTTAAAATGAAGAAGTAGCTACTATGTTCTGTATTGATAGTGCATTTAGAAAAGATGGCTATAGCCTCAGACAGTTTCTATAATTGGAATATTTATTGTGTATTTTGTTTAATAGTTTTTTACTTGTAAAATGCAAAATACATCTTCTGTTTCAGGGGAAACCTCTGATAGATAATAAACAAAGTTTAATTGAAGAACTCCAAAAAAAAATTAAAAAGCTAGAAAGCCAACTGGAAAGAAAGGTGGATGAGGCAGAAATAAAGCCTGTGAAAGAAAAGGTATGTGAAGAAACATACTGATAATATGTTTAAGGCAATGATAGACTGAGTTAAATTACATAACTGATGAACAGAGGATCTGCTATATTAATTTGAGGACCTACTACATACTATAAATGTATCAAATAATGTAGAAATGTCTAAGACAAGTTTCTGTCCTTTAACAATTTATACAAGACTCCTATAATGTAACTCTTACTCAGAAGTTACTAGAATGTCTCCATGTCCTCTCCCTGACATTAGAGTACCTCTAAAATCCCCTCACATTTTACCTATCCCATTTCTCTCAACCTAATTTTTTACATAAATTGGTGCTTTTGATTTTGGGTAAGAAAGTTGGACATTTTTAGTCTGCTACCTGGACCCAGATGTGCCCTTTTTATTCTTCGATAGACTGGACTGTTAGTTCAGGGGAAACAAAGTGATTTGGATAAAATCAATATTTGTAGAAATCAGTAACCAGACCACTCATAAATTGATTCTGAAATGTGAGAAAAGTTGGTTAAAATTTTCTAATGGGTCAAGTAGTAAATTATTTTGTATAAAAATTACCAACAGAAATTATCAATTCCCTCAAATCCCATAAGACTTGTAGAAAATGCATATAATTTATTACAAATAATAAGCTGAAGATTTATATCAATAACATTGGAAATATCAAAAAAGACTTGGGAAATATTGGTGTTAGTAATAATGTTTGCCCCTGTAGAAAATCACAACGAAGGACCTAAGATTAGGAAAAAATTTTATTGCAGAATTTACCCAGAAAATATTCAATATCTATAAAATAATTTCAATAACATGAACATAAAAAAAGTATCTTTAATGCTGCTGAATAGAAAGTTGTAATGAAATTAAAATATCTTAATAGAGTATATTCCAAAATTCATTTTACCTATGAAAATTAACCAATGTTCGTATAATTTTTATTAAAATGTTCGCATTTGTATACATTGAACCACAACATACTTGCTGTCATAAGCTTTGCTGGTAAAAATCATAAGATAAAAATGTCCTTACTCTTCCAGATTGTTTTCTTTGCTGCCTCCCCACTTGGGCATAGGTCTAATCCTTGGATACCAGTTCCTAACCTGATTCCTAGCAGAATACCTCAGTAGCCTTTGTGGCTTTCCCTGGACTCCTAATCTGTGTTTCAGTTTATTTCTCCTGAAAATAGAAATGATACAATTTGCATTGCCAGTTTCCCAAGATTATTTTGACAATCAAATGAAACAATATGTGCAGTGCAAGTCTTTTATTAGCCATCCAGTCCATACCATTATATGATAATGTTACTAATTAGGAAAGGAGAACACAAAGAGCAATCCTAATATTCAAATTTGTATCCAGGAATCTAGCAAGAGGATTATTTCAAATTCCACAGTACGGGACATTTCTAATTTATGAATGTTTTTATATTCAAAGAATGCTTTTATGTTGAAATTTCTACACCCTTTTCTCTGTCAACTCTTTATAGCCTATCTATATGAGATACCAAATCCCACCCCCATGCCTTGCATTCCTGTTTCTTATGCTGCTATACTTTTCTCCATAGCATTTATTATTATCTGACATACTAGAGATTTACTTATCTATGTGTTCATCTTTTGAACTAAAAGCTTTAATGGCAGGAATTTTGCCTGTTTTGTTTATTGTTGTATCCTCCACCTACAATAGTCCTTGGCCTGTATCAGATACTCAGTATTTGTTAAATGAATGAAAAATTTAAAATGCAGTTACATTATTGTGTAATCCATGCCTGAGCGGCTGTTGGTGCAGAAAATGCAAAAAGAGAACTTCTCTCTGCATCCTCTCTCCTCCCTCAGTCTGGAACGGATCCTTCGTGACATTTGCCTTTGATATTTTTGTTGTGGTGGTGGCTCATTTCTAAGTTATTTCAGCCTTGTTTTGCTCAGTCTTAATTCAGAGGGTAATGTCAGATGGGATAGAATTGCCCAATCCCTACAAAGCACTCCAATGCTGCAGAATTATTTACTTATATACCATTATGCCCAAACTAATACTTACATTTCTGGAAGTCACAAAATTCCTTGTATATATTTCAGGAAAAAAGAAATTAATAATGATCAAACACTGAAGTTTTTACACTTTTTAAAAGAATACTTGTTAACCAAATAAATAAGGCAAAAAATTGGCCAGTGTCAAAGAAGACAGTTTTAATAGGGCAGCTTATCTTAGTTGGGCATTTGACTTTAAACTGTGGCTTTTAACTCTTTCAGCCCCTGCATTGCCTTTTGTAATAAATACAGTGTTTCATAATATCCTCTGTACTATTCCACATGGAATTTATGGTTAATAGAAACTACCTACATGTATAATTTCAAAAAAATCATTATAAATGAAATATAAAGGAGAAACAAAAAATAATTTATATAAATAATAGATATTTCCATAGTTCTCATTTCAACATGAAAATGCTCTGACATACTACACTAGAAAACATAATGAAGTAGTCTCGTAGCATTAATAGGAATTCAGAGCTACAAATGTATTCTGTTGGCAGTTTATGTGTCCCAGTGGCATTGCTAATGCCATTGCTAATCCTCTTCACTGCTTTTTTTTTCTTTTAGCACTTATACCAGCTAACATACTACAAAATACTTTTTTCTTTCTTTTTGTCTATATTTTTGCTCCCTTTCCCTCATCCACCCAACTAACATAAATTAGACTGTAATGCTTTTTCTCTGGTTTATTCATTGGTTCTACTTCTAGTGCCTATGTTTGGCAATCACTATATAACTCTGTTGAATAAGAGAAATCATGTACATTGAAGATTTGAAGGGCTGTGTTGCTAGAAGATTGCTATTTTGATTAAAATTGGGTTGGTCCTTTGTACATATACATTCTTTATTAGAAGCTTACTTTGGTTGTGATCTTTATTAGACTCTTAAAGACTCCTGAGTCTGTTGGCATTAGTCCAGACTGTTCCCTAGAATATCATCTGTCAAGAATACAGAACCCTTAAACTGAAGGGCATTTTTGCTAATAGCTTTGGCATGTCTCAAGATTCTAGAAGTTACATAGCAAAATGAATGTATTTACGTATTCTCTAAGAAGTATTGGTTTACCATTGTTCTAGTAAATTATAATTGATAAATCTTGAAATTAAAAACAATATTGGTGATTTTATCCTTCGTTATTGTTTACAGAATGCTAAAGAAGAATTAATTAGGTGGGAAGAAGGTAAAAAATGGCAAACCAAAGTAGAGGGAATTAGAAACAAGTTGAAAGAAAAAGAGGGGGAAGTCTACATTCTAACAAAGCAATTGAATACTTTGAAGGATCTTTTTGCCAAGTGAGTTTAAATTTAAGCCTAATTACTTATGTGCAAAGTCTTTAGTTGATTTGGAAGTTATATCATTTTATCGTATATGATAGTACATATTTGATATCATACTTGAGAAATTTCCTAGTTTTAATTATCATTTATTATCTATGGTTCACTTTTTATTTTCTTTAAAATGTGTTTGAAAGTATTTTAACAATTTGGGCACCTGGGTGGCTCAGTTGGTTAAGTGTCTGCCTTCGGCTCAGGTCATGATCGCAGGGTCCTGGGATCGAGTCCTGCATCCAGCTGCCTGCTTGGTGGGGAATCAGCTTCTCCCTCTCCCTCTGCGCTTGTGTGCATGTGCTCTCTCTCTCTCCCCCTCTCAAATAAATAAAATCTTTAAAAAAAAGTATTTTAAAAATTTATAAATGGAGTTCCTATAATTTTGAAATAAGTTAGCTCATAGCAAATACCTTGAAAGATCTAATTTTTTATGTTGGTCTTGTAATTAAGTAAGCTGTGGTTTAATAAATTGAATGCAAAACAGTGAATTACATATTTTCATGATCTACATTAAATCCCACAGAGCTGACAAAGAGAAACTTACTTTGCAGAGGAAACTAAAAACAACTGGCATTACTGTTGATCAAGTTATGGGAGCACGAGCTTTGGAGTCAGAAAAAGAGTTGGAAGAATTGAAAAAGAGAAATCTTGACTTAGAAAATGACATTTCATATATGAGGTAGGCTGTTTCATGAAAATGTGGTACCCATTATGATGAAGAAAACTGACCCATAGTAACTGATGTAATGAATGTGTGTTACTTTAGGCTTGGGTTCTGTTGTCTTTTCCCATGTGAGTTAAGATATTCCTGGTTCTTTGTATGCCACCTAATTTTGGATTGTATCCTTGAACTTCTGAATATCATGTGGTGAAACTCTGGATCTTGGTTAAATTCTGTGGAAAATGTGGAGATTTTTGTTTTAGCAGGCAGTCTGGATAGGTTCAGGCCCCAAGTTCCAACCTGGTTTCTGTGGGCTGTGGTTCTAATACCAGATTTGTTTCCAAAGCCTTTACAGTCTCTTTGGATCTGTCCTGCCTGTGCACCTCCCAGTTTGGAAGTCTGGTACATGGGCTGTCTTTGGTCACTAAGAGCCTTTTTTAAATCTTTGAGCTTTTTGAAAAGCACACAGATGTTATGAAATGATTATATAATGTCTTAAAAATAGTGCTATTTTGATTCGTCTTACACAATTCCATATAAATAGATGCATGTTCTTTAAAGATGTTAATGTATTTCTGTGAATCAAAATACACTTGTTACTTGTAATTCAGAAGAGCCCTGTGGCGAAGCTTCCGTAGAGGATCGCTGTATATTATAAAGAGTCATGGCCTAATTTTTGAAAGTTGACAGGTTTTGTGGAATTTCAAATCAATACTGTGTTAATAAATATATATATTTTTTCATTTCTGTATTTTGATACAGTAAAGCTGTGGAGGGTTGAAGTTTGGATAGTAAAGAGTCTGTTGTTGTTTCTCGTAGGACCCACCAAGCTCTCCCTCGAGATTCTGTCATAGAAGATTTACGTTTACAAAATAGATACCTTCAAGAAAAACTCCATGTTCTAGAAAAACAGTTTTCAAAGGATGCATATTCTAGAACTTCAGTAAGTGTACACCTTTTGTTTTTCTGTCTTTAAAGTTTAAAGGTGGTATCAACTTCTACCTTTATCTGACTCAGAACATTAGATTCTTCTTATAATATTAATACAATAGATCCAATTTTTATTTTTACAAGGTAGTGATGTAGATGAACTTCTTTAATCCTTCTTACATAAGTAAACTTAAGATTCTTATGCTTTGCATAAAACGTTATTACAAATGAGATGTTAAATGAAGTTACCATTTTGAGTTTTGCTGTGGCAAGAACATACAATTGGGTAAATTAGAAAAATAAGTCATTGTTTTCATTCAAACATGTTATATATTTCTTGTTTTCCTTTGTAAGAAGTCATTATTATAGAGTTCTTTGTTGTATCTTACTTTAAAACAGTTAGTGTGTATATTTTTGTTATTTTTTTCTTCTTCTTTTCATGTTTCTTCTCTTTCGTCTGCTTCAAGCAGAATCTGTTATGTGACACAACTGCGCTTTCTACCCTTGCTACCAGTGTTAATAAATACAGGCAAAATACTTTTCACAAAAAGAACACTTTACACAGGAACAAAAAAAACCCCATAACAGTTTTCAGAATTAAAAATGGGAAGGGAATAGATGCCAGTGACAGCTTATATCATCAGGTACCTAAAACTCTTCTCCAGTGTTACAGTAATGAAGAAACACACACAGCAGAAGACACTGTCGAGCCTCCAGAGTTAAGTCAATCTGAGACAAGACCAAAAAATCAGTCAAGTCCATTTAGGTCAGCTGATGGTATCTTGGCAGATGTTAAGTCCGATTTTGAAAATGAACCGGATCCTGAAATTAAGAAAATTAATCAAGACTGTTGTGAAAATAATAAACAGGAACATAAAAACAAGGAAGAGAATGAGCTAGGCAAGAATGATGAAGGACAGGGACACATAGCTGAAGATGTGAGTCACAACAACCACTTGGATCCCGGAGAATCTGCCAGAGAGGACCCTGGTTATGCCACAGTTGCTGCCGCACTGAATCAGTGTGCCGAGGAGGACGCACAGGCAGATTCTGAAACCGATGTCCCCGTCCACCCAAGAAATGAAGTGTGCCAGGTTTGAGTCCATGACGGTCCTGTGTGTGTGTGTGAGCTGAATTTTCCTATAGCAAGTGATATACATCCGTGGTGCAAATGGAAATAAATTGCACAGGATTTGTAAAAAATATTAATTATTCATGAAATGTATCTTAAGCTCTAATATTTGACTAGTTCCTTCAAAAATTAATGGTTATGCATTTCCTAATTCATTTTAGTACTATTTTACCACTGGTACTCACTTAAAAAGAATTAGATTCGATAACAGGGTGACAAAAATCAGGCTCTTTAGAGGTGTTCATTTTGCCTTAGAAATTTCTAATTCAGAATGCTCTGAAGTCTCTTCACAAACTTTTACTACAGTGAATACTGTCGGTAAAATGTGTTATGATACTGTGTGACATTCTTTGGTCATCTTCCACATAGTATATGACAAAGACTTTTTTATAATGAGAAAGGGGAGTTTGCCTGTGTTGGCATCTATGCTGTGCCTAGGTATAATTTTCATAGCACTTTGTTACATGGGAAGTTTGGAGCATGAGTAATATCTCTAGTGATGCAGAACCGGGATCTAAACACAGGTCTGACCCTGTAGTTTATGATCTCGCTGGTGACACACTACTTTTGGTCCGTTAACAGAGCAGTACAGACCAACATGTTTGCCCCTGGTTGAAATCAAATAGCATTTACCTTTTTTTTTTTTCTTTATGCTTTCCACATAGATACTCCAGTCACCCAAGTCCTAAAAACATCAATAAAAACAAACATTTAAATGTGAAGAGAAAATGGATGAAAGTGACTTCTTATTTCATTTCTGTATCTAGGTTCATAATGCTTTTTCTTTCACTTAATAATAAGTAATTAAAAATTTGAGGCTTCCACTGTGTGTTTCTTTAACTCCCATCCAGTAAGAATTTGGTTTTTAGCAGTGTATACCCCCTCTGTTTTTGTTTTGTTTTTAAGATTTATTTATTTTAGAGAGAGAGAGAGCACGTGGTGGGGAGGGGCAGAGGCAGAGGCCGAGGGAGAGGGAGAGTGAACCTTAAGCAGACTCCGCGCTGAGTGCGGAGCCATGCGGGGCTCAGTCTCACAACCCTGAGATCACGACCCGACCTGAAACCAAGAGTCGGACACTTCGCCAGCTGTGCCACCCAGGCGCCCCCAGCAGTGTATTCCTTTTAGCAGGATTCCTCTTCTATACAAGAATTGGAAATCTGATAAAATTCAATATGTCAGAATTTTATTTATATTGTTTGTACAGACTAGAGTTTCATTAGAATTTATTTTCCAGAAATTGGGACAATTTCAACTAATATTTTTAATCTTGTTTTTTGAGAAGTGGGGGATGATCCATATGTGCTTAAATAATTGCCTCCATGTTTTAGTGAGAACTGTGTTAAAGTAAATAAATAAATAAAATAAAACCCTGATGTGAGATCATAAGGTAGAAACAAGGTAGAAGTACTCTCTTCTGTGAGTGATACTTACTATATTTTATGTCTGTCAATCAGTGGTGCCCATAGGTGTTTATCGTTTGTTAAATTGCTACCACAGACAGAAGAGGTGTGACAGAAGAGCTCAGGGACAGGGCATTACAAATTTCCATGTCTGAAGAGCCCTTAAAAATTACCCCATCTCATGCCTTCATTTGTAAGATGGAAAAACCGAGGACCTTGCAGGTGGCATGATTTGCCTAGTGTTAGCCTACTCGCAGCAGAATCAGAATGGATACTTGGGTGATTTGACAGAGAATAAGCACAGACATATTCCCATGGTGCAGACCTCCACAAATACGTCTGTCTGCTTTCTCTTACCATTGTCTATGTGCATATGCACACACATTGCTTTGAACAGATAGACGCGGGGGGACACATGCCGTGTTTCTGCCTGTGTTCTATGCCCTCAGGTCAGAATCCACCAGCCTAGAATTTCTTTATTCTTCTGTATCCTATTTTTTAATGTCTTTAATTTCTTTTACTTTTGTTTTTATTACTTAAGGGTAAATGTATTAGAATGTGAGGTATTTAACCTACTGTTAATTAAAAAGGTGGTATAGAGCCATGTATAATGGATATATTTGTACAATACTATATTTTTTAAACTGTAATGTCTGAGGAGTTATTGACTTGATAGTCCATCAAGCCAGTGTAAAGAGAAAGGGGTGGGGGAGGACAAACTAAAGCTATGCTGAGTGCTTGCACAAAATTATTTCATAGGATGCTCACAGCAATCTTACGAGGTAGGTGGTATTCTACCCACTGTATAGAAAAAAGTGATCAAGCACATATTTCTCTTTTGAATGACTTGTCGCTTAGAATGAGAAGTAAAAATGAACATAAATAATAACCCAAGGTGGATTTGTGCCAAGAGAAACTCAAATATAGTGTAACTGGATTTCAGAGGAGGAAGTGATTGCTTTCACTCAAGGAATGAAGAAGAGCTTGCCCAAGAAGGAAGAAATTAAGGCATTTCTTTTTATAGGTTTGTGTATTAGTTTGCTAGGGCTATTGTAACAAATCACCACAGATTTCGTGGCCTGACAAATTTATTTTCACAGTTCTGGGAGCCAGAAGTCCAAAAAACAAGGTATTGGTAGGGTTGATGACTTCTTTAACCTGTGAAGGAAGAATCTATTCCAGGCCCTTCTTCATGGCTTGTAGATGGCCATTTTCTCCCTGTCTCTTCACATTATCTCACCTCTGTGCGTCTCTCTGTATCCATATTAACCTTCTTCATAAGAACATCACCCTTACTGGGTCAGAGCCCACCCTAATGACTGTAACTTGAGTACCTCTGAAAAGGTCCTATATCCAAATAAGGTCACATTTTGAGGTACTGGGATTAGGACTTCAACATATGAATTTGAGGGTGGGGTAGGGTTTAGGGCATAATATAATCCATAACAAATAATAACCATACTTTTGGACTGGGAAAATTAGCGCAAATTAGTTTAGTCACTATGAGAGTACACACGGAGACATTATGTGTGTGGACATTATTAAGACATAGTTGACTTTGCTTTCTATATTAATTAAACTGCATTACCCTTTCTCCTGCCATTTTTATATTCTAATTTATTTGGGGCAATTTTTTCTAGAGCTCTCCAATTTCCCATATTTTTTTGAGGAAAAATGTTCACTTTTAAGCTAATGTTTTCTTATTCCATTATGTCTTATGCCACTTTTGTTATTAAAACTTAAAAATACTTCTAACTATATTTTCCTGAAGACTTCTGAGATAGAGTCAGATGATCGTTATCAAAGAGAACAGGAGCTTCAGAGGGAAAACTTGAAGTTGTCATCTGAAAATATTGAACTAAAATTTCAGCTTGAACAAGCAAATAAAGATTTGCCAAGATTAAAGGTAAATTTAATGTTCTTTACTCTAGTTAGGAAATCTAATGCCTGAATGCCTTTTTGTCCCTCTTCATATTAGTTTATGAAGATGTCAGAAACTCACATTCATAAAATACTATGGTAATATTACACTTCCTGCATTTGTTCAGGTAACAATTATTTGTTGAAAGCCTACTTTGTTGTCAGGTACTTTTCGAGGTGCTAGGAAACAGCAATCAAAAAATTTCTTGCACTCGTAGAACTTACATTCTAGTGGGGAAGACTGACAATAAATAAGTAAAAAGTCAATATATAGTGTGTCAGCTGATGTTAAGTGGTAAGGAGAAAAAGCACAGTTGGTGTGAAAGGTGTGTGTGTGTGTGTGTGTGTGTTGGTTTGGGAGTATATGGAATTGCTATTTGAATTAGGGTAATAGGGGAAGGCTTTCTTAATAAAATGATATTTTAGCAGAGAGCTTGGGGACAGGTAAGGAAGTGGGTCATACAGGTCCTGGAAAAAGAGTGCCAGACAACAGAAATATCAAGTTCAAAGCCCTGAGGCAAGAGGATGGATGGTGTATTTAATTAACGATCATCACTCTTAAATATTAGGATATTTTCAAAAAATTAAGTCCTTATGTTTAAAAAAATTAGGATAATTATGTCTTTTAGGAATTTTATTTTGATCTTTGTAGTAAGTTTATCTTTGGTTTTCCAAATCTCATCCTATTTATGGGAGTCCTTTTTTCTTCCGGCTGGCTAATTGTCTCAGTTCTGTTTTCTAACCTAGAATATTAGCAATCTGTTAATTTCACTGGTAATGATATAATTATGTCCTACTTTAGAACATTTTAAGTTGTACATTGTTAGAACCAATACTGTTTCTCTCTACCATCTGTGTAAGGATCTACATATGTAATTTATGGGGCTGTTAAAATCAGAGTTCTAAACTCTATATATATTAAGGCAGTAAAGTGCAAAATATTTTTTGAAATTCATATGTAAAATATCCTTGTATTAGTGAACTTTAATTCAACATATGTCTTAGTTCAAACTCCTTATTGCTGTGGAGACCGTCTCCTTCAGTTTGGCCATATAGTTGAAGAGATTGATAGTTCACGTGAAATATTTCCCTTTCCTTTTCAGTGGCTATAGCTGTGTTAAACCGTTACATGTTTGCTTTAATTTTTCAGAGTCAAGTAAGGGATTTGAAGGAAATGTGTGAATTTCTTAAGAAAGAAAAAGCAGAGGTTGAGCGGAAACTTGGTCGTGTTAGAGGGGTGAGTGTATGATAACATACCATATATTTGTTTTGGTTTCAGAAGTGATAAGTTGGTAATGAAAAAGCAAGTTTGGATATGTCATGACAGCAGTGATGTGCTTTTACTTCTGCCTGTAGTCTTGGTTTTTATTCTGCTGCATCTACGACGTAAAACATCATAAAGCTTTTCTTTGTGTTTCAAGTCAATGTATTTTATCACCCGTCACACCTTACACGCATTTCATTTCAACTGGGACACCACATCATCTTTCTTCATTGCATATCCCTTCACACCTCGAAAACATTTAACTACTAGGAATCCTCCTTCTGTTCATGAAGGTAACTACTAACTGCTCTTAGTCCAATTCTGACATTTTGTAACTATTTTTTATGATTTCCCTGGCAGCTTCTTGGTATAATGCTCTGTAAATATGTTTCCCAATTTTTTTTATTCTTGTATTTTTCTTCCCATGTTATTTTGTATTCACTTTTTACAATGAATAGATGCGGCTTACGAGGCCCCAGCCAAAGATTTAAGCCCCTAATGATTTCGTTAGCAAGTGGCACAATGGAAGCAATCGATATAAAAACTTACCAAGTAATAATATTAAATATATGACAGATTTGGTAAAAATACTGAGTTATTATTAGAAAAGTATTCAGAACAAACATCTCACTGACAGCAACATTAATTTCATAAATAAAAATATTCGACCTTTTCTAAGTTAGTTATGAAAGTATATATTAAAATTATGTACTGTAGGATTATTCATTGCATCGTGTGAATACTGACTAAAATGCAAAGAAAAGTAGGCAGATTGTTTTGCTCAACTGTTAAAAACATTAAAGCATAGGCAGTTAAAGTTATTAATTGGTGACCCATCTCTACTGATAACTCTACACTAGGTTTTTTCATTTCAGATGTCTTTTGTATTTATATTGGACAGAAACTGAATTTCTAATGAATGGCTATTAGAGAAAATCACGTCTATTATGCTGCAATTCAAATTTGGTAACTCATGAACTCTTTAATGACACAACTTTTCTTTTGTGGGTTTTTTCTTCTTATAAAGAAAATTCTGGTATATAGGAATGAACATTAACTAAATAGAATATTTTGGTTCTTAGGTTTATTCATTTGGAACAGACATCAAGGCTGGAGTATTTGAGCTGTTACTTACAGCTGCATGACTAGGAATATCATTCTCTGAGTCTTGATTTTCTTGTATTTAAAGCAAGAATTATAATTCCTATCACAAAGGGTTATTGTAATGATGAATTGAATACAGGTTTTGGCTTCAAATGTTAGTGTAATAATGAGCCTATTATGTTGTTGGTGTTTTATACTATACTCTCTCAGATATTTGATTAGATAAAAAGTTAATATATTCTTTTGTAGTCTGGTAGAAGTGGAAAGACAATCCCAGAACTAGAAAAAACCATCGGTTTAATGAAAAAAGTAGTTGAAAAAGTCCAAAGGGAAAATGAACAGTTGAAAAAAGCATCAGGAATACTTACCAGTGAAAAAATGGCTACTATTGAGCTGGAAAATGAAAAGTTGAAGGTAATTTTTTTTAATGTGATCATTTGCATGGCACGTTTTTACTATTACAATTTTTATTTTTCTAAGGAAGATTTTAAATATACTCGTACTATATAAAATGGCTTTAATGGGTGCAGTGACTGATTTACACATATGGAAAGACTTGTTGGAAACAAGGCTAAGATTAATTAGAGTAGCTCCACTGGTCATTTTATTATTTCAAGACCATTGGTTCTCACTCTGGCGGCATAAATACTTACCTGTGTCTGTTTTCAAATATACAGATGCCTAAGCCCCCAGTCCTGACATTGATCTTTTGGGGTGGGTCCTATCATAGATATTGTGATTTTAAGTCATTAGCTCATCCTACTGTGTAGCCAAGGTTGGGAACCTCTGCTCTAGATGACCACTATGAGAGGGAAGGCTTTAATTCTATCAAAAATAGGCTCTAAAACTGTTTTGAATTAAGTTTTATGAGGTTATAGGATCATCTTTTATTTCTTGGTTTTGATAATGTGTAGTTTTGTTTTGTTTTGTTTTACTAGGCTGAATTAGAAAAACTTAAAGTTCATCTTGGACGTCAGCTGAGCATGCACTATGAATCCAAGACGAAAGGCACAGAGAAGATTGTTGCTGAAAATGAAAGGCTCCGTAAAGAACTTAAAAAAGTAGGACTTTCATTACTGATTAATAATTACTTCATGTCAATTAACTAATACATCTTTGAAAAACTGAATGAAAAAGTTGATGGGAGTGTCTATTCAGACTAGATATTAAGAGATATAGGAATTGTATTTTTATGGCTGCCATCCTTTCACCATGAGGCACATTGAAAATAAAATAAATAAAGAGGCAGGATACTGTAGAAGCTACCATCTGGGATTCAACTCCTAGCTCGATTACTGGCTGTGGAAACAAGGGCAAGTTAGTGACCCCTCTCTGTCCCTCAGTTTCCTCATCTATAAAATTGGGAATAATAAATGTATGTTTCACAGGGCTGCTGCAGGATTTAAATGAGTTAATATTTGTGCAGCATGGCTCAGGACAATGATTGATACAAAGTAAGGAATATGTGAGACTGTTTTGTTAAGCAATAAGATTCTTTTCTATTTAAGTTGCAAAATATATTCCTTGCCCCACAAATAGGTGTTGTTACTTATATGGATGATCCAGTGAATAAACTGAAATTGAGATTTTAAACTAGTTACAATAGTATTGGAATATACTGTGAGGCCAGAATGTAGTGTACTTTGAATGGATATTTAAGAGTGGAAATAATTTATGGTACTTACACATAGTTTATGCTCATAGCTAGCTCAAAGCGAAGTATTGGTCAAAGCAAAACATCTTCTAAGTGTATTAAGACATACTATCCCATTATCTATAAATACTACAAACAAAGATGACGAATGTAACCACTAGAGTAAAATACTTGCTATGTATTTTTCTAACTTCATTCACACGATCTGTTGTTCTAATTATTATAATATTGCTGTTATAAAGAAAACATTGGATTTTTATTGGAATTTTAATCAGCATTTCGAGTGCCAGGTTACTTTTCTTATTTGTAGTGGTAATTTTGAATATATTGCATCTATGAGAACAGTATTGTTTTGTCATCTTGTACTAATTAGTTTTTAATGATAGGAGACTGAAGCTGCAGAAAAATTACGGATAGCTAAGAATAATTTAGAGATACTAAACGAGAAGATGACAGTTCAGCTAGAAGAGACTGGTAAGAGATTACAGTTGGCAGAGAGCAGAGGCCCACAGCTTGAAGGTGCTGACAGCAAGAGCTGGAAATCAATTGTTGTTACAAGGTAAGAACAAATAGTTTAAAACTTGCACAAAGCTTAGTCAGTTCTAATGCTGTCATTATTGTTATAAAGAATATGACACTACTTTAACTTAGTTCTTTCCTTGATGAACTGATTGTTTGCTTTAACAGGATACTTTTGGCAATGCTAGGACAGCAAAAAAGTGGTTTTTTTCCTTCCTTCAAATATTTAACTAGTTTGGGTGGCAGTGCATAGGACAAAGCAGAGCTGGGGCTGGGCCCGGGGGCATCGGGAAGCAGCGGGCCTCTCCAAGCTGGGAGCAATGGTGCCCAGCCTCTCCGGGGTGCTGCTTTTCTCCAGCTCTGACTCAGCTTCTGTGTTACGTTCATTTTCTCCCTCAAGTATAAGTGAGGGACAGTGTAGCTGTCTTATCACAACCTGTGGCCTACTAGATCTGGGCTGTGCTGCAATTCTGGAGGTTTATTTAGTTTTTTAAGATTATTTATTTTAGAGACCACACGTGTGTGAGCGGGAAGAGGGGCAGAGGAAGAGACAATCCCAAGCAGACTCCCTGCTGTGTGCAGAGCCCTGTGCCGGGCTCGATCTCGACCCTGAGATCATGACCCAAGCCAGAATCAAGAGTCGGTCCCCCAACTGAGCCACCCAGGGGCCCCCAGTTTTGGAGTTCTATTGTGGGCAACTTGTTCTTCAAACAGCCCTGACAGATGAATTTAGTAGTAGCTTCAGTGTCGCATTGAAAGCACTAGACTTCTCCCATCCTGTGAGCCTTTTTCACAGGTGCGATTCCTGCCTGTCACACAAACTTTGTAGCTGTCAGAGTGGTGTTAGGAACTCACTAGTAAACATTCCTGTGTTTATCGCCACTGTCATGGGTGGTTCATCGGGACTCGTGAGTCAGGAAAAGGTTTGGCGTCATTCTCATTTCCAGGCTTAACCAGCTGCTTCAAGTACAGAAGGCAGAAGCTAATAAGATCCTATCCATGGCTTCCCATTAAAGTCATCCTGTATGAAGTTGTGTTCTTTATATCTGCTGGCCCCATTTCTAAAGGCAAACTCGTCTTTATCTTACCATATTCATAGAGTTCCTTATGTCCGTGCATCTCCGGTCTCCCTTCAGTGTCTACCTGTTATTTAGAATGGACTCAGTGCGGGGTGGAACAGTAGTCACCATCACCACCGCTAGGATGGGAGCCTTAGCACCATGAGGCTGCATATAGCAAGGCCCACGTGGGTCTGCTGCACGGTACCTGCCCCTGTCCACCAAGTCCAAGGAGGAAGGCTATGCGGGCAGATTAGAAGGCAGACCAGATGGCCAGGCAGTCCTAGAAAGGGGTCCTGGTTCCCTGTCCTAACACCATACTGAGAACTGAGTCCACTCCTCTCCCCTCTAGCTCTCTCTTAACTCTGCAAGACGGCTAGTGTGAGGATTAAATGAAATAATATGTGATAATATCAGAGAAAAGGGGTCTCTGTTGTCTGCTTGGACAGGGGTCTCAACCAGCAACTCTCCGTGGACTGCTTGGTTGGTCCCTTATTTCCTTCTACAATCACATGTAGACTCAGAAAGGATTTGGAGCTACTTTGAGATTTACTCTGCAGATATTTACTCGGTTCATGCTACAGGCCAGACCCTCTGCTTCATGTTAGATGTACCTCTAAATGGCCTACTTTGCCTCATTCCCGTGGAGCCAGGTGGCTTCCATGGCTTTAGAAATAAACTTAAGTCTCACTGTGACTGTAAGTAAATTACATCTCTTCTGTGAGCTCAGGGGTTTTTGTTTTGTTTTGTTTTTTAATCTATGGAGATGATCACCTGTTCTTCCTTTTCAGAAAGGGCTCTGAGAAGCTGCAGAAAAGATTATTAACATGAAAAGGGTTTATAAAGTTTACGAACATTTGAGAGGGGTAATATTTAACCATAATTGAAGATGACTTTGTCTTCTGCGTAATTTGTGTGTTCTTAATCTGAGAACAGAAAAGGTAACTGAGCATAGGGTAGGCCTTTAGTAAACCCTTTTAAAAAAGTTACAAAGTCCTTGTAGAATCTACTTGACAAAGTGAAGGCTAATTCTTATCCTTGGCCTCAAGACTCAAATCCAAAAAAACCCCAAAAAACAAAACAAAACAAAACTTGCTAAGATCTGCAGCTGGCATTATACACCCATCTCAGTAAAGTGGTTTAGAAATCTCTCTGGGACCCATGACACATTAGTAGGTCTTCCTCATGCTGAAATCTTTAGTTGCTCTGTTATTTACTCAACAAACTAATGACCTCTATTCTTACCAGGCCTTATACTGACTGCTAAGACTGGGGTTGCTGGAGCTATTTCATATGGGGTGAGCAGGGAAGGCCCCTCTGATTGGGTGGGGCATTTGAGCTGAGATTTGAAGGAATAAGCTTCTGATATTTCACCCCTCTGGTGGACAGTCTGTCGGATTAAGAACATTCCTTTCTAATCATAGTTTCTAAGAGTTATCAAAAACCATTTGAATATATTGAAATAATTTCCCTTCCTTGTACTGTCCTTACCAGGTTTTGTTGCCAAAGCTTCCTTGCTTTTTCTTTTCTCTGGGGAAGTTTGAATATTTTAAGCATTGTCTCCCTTTAAGGTGGAAGGATTGCTTATAAAATCATTTTGGCTTTATGTTTTTAAAATTTCTTGGAGTCTGGGTTTTGGTTGTTTTTTTTTTTTTTAACTATTGGTCATTTCTTTAAAGGTTACAAATCTGTTCAGATTTTTATGTTATATGCCATTTTTTCATCCATGCTTTTGCACATTTTTTCCTCTCCCAGTAGTGCCCTTTGGTTTTGTTCTACCTTGATCCTCCTTTTTTTTTGTATGTTTCTGTGTGTGTGTACATGATGTATATATGAAATTCTTTAATTTGTGATCTTTAAATATTATTTCTAAGAGTGCCCAATAATACAGAATTTGATATTCTCATGGGTGAATTGCACTATTTTTTTGTTTTGTGACTGAAAAAGATATTTTAATGTTTTTGACAGTGGTCAAATTCGGGCTCCATCCTTGTTTATAACTTTGGGAAATACTGAAATCCTCTATTTTCATTGGCCTGTTAATTAGGGATACTAAATAAATAAATATGTAGAATTTGACTAGATTTGACTAGAAGAAACAGTAAAAGTCTGTTATCTTTAGTGCAATAATTTGAATTGGCTTTTAAATCAATGAGAGAAATTATTTTCCATGTCTACACTATTTTTTCCCTTCACTTTCAGAATGTACGAAGCCAAGTTGAAAGAATTGGAGACTGATATTGCCAAAAAAACTCAAAGCCTTACTGATCTTAAACAGCTTGTAAGACAAGCAACAGAGAGGGAACAAAAAGCTAAGAAATACACTGAAGACCTCGAGCAACAGGCAAGTAATTTTTCTTTCCATGAGAAAATAATGCATTATATGTCAAGCCGCTCCCTGGCATTGTCTTACATAGATGAAAATGAACACTTGATAATTCCTCCCCTAGAAGGCCCATCGAAGTGAATGGCACTACCGTTCAACCATTTGTTTAAGCCCAAACCCTTCGATTATCAGTTCTTTTATCTGTTTTACCCTATATCTTTTTCATTAAATCACGTCAGCTTTATATTTTCAAAATATAGCCCAAATCTGATGTTTCAGCACCTCCCACACTGTCAGTCTGGTCTAAGCTATTCTCACACCTGAACTATTCTAGTAATTTCCTAACAGGTCTCCCTGCTTCCACTCTTGCCTTGCTTTACCTTCTCCCCATCCCTGATGTATTCTCCACGTAGCTGCTGAGTCATCCTTCTAAGCATAAAGAAAATCACAGCATCCCATCCTCGGAGTCTCCAAATGGTTCCCCATTACCCCAGAATAAAATTCTCAAGTACTTTTCACAGCTTGTAAAGACCTACATGGTCTGGCATCTGGTTTCCTCTCTAGCCTCATCTTTACTTCCCCTCATTCACAATATTCTAGCCACATTGGCCTTCTTTCAGTCCTTTGACTAGGCCAAATTCATTCAAGCTTCAGGATCTTGGACTTGTTTCTCTTGTCTAGAATACTCTCCACCAAATATTCTCATAGCCCACTCCCTATGTCTCTGCGTAAACGGAGACTCCTCAGACCTTCCTTAACCCTGTACCCCCTTCCATGACTCTCCATCCTCTTACCGTGAGTTGTTCTTGATAGCCCTTCCTTCCATCTGGCACTGTTATCACATCACATGCTGTTTGTCTTTGTCTTCCCCCCCACTAAACACGTAAGGACCATACGAAATTGCTGGAAGGGACTTTACCATCACTATATTCCCTGTGTCTAGGACAATGCCTGGCATGCAGCACTCAGTAATTATTGAACGAATAGTGAATAGAACACAATAGATATGTACTCATATCTTATGTGCTTTTGAAAACCCAACTTTTATTTTTTTTAAACATTTATTTTTTTAAAGATTTTTTATTTATTTGAGAGAGAGAGCAGGAGAGCGGGGAGGGTCAGAGGGAGAAGCAGATTCCCCACTGAGCGGGGAGCCCAAGGCAGGACTCAAATCCAGGACTCCATGATCATGACCTGAGCCGAAGGCAGTTGCTTAACCAACTGAGCTACCCAGGTCATTGAAAACCCAACTTTTTATTCGCTTTACTGAAAATGTGTATCTTTATAAAACATCATATTTCCACATCAGACTTTGTCTTCTAACTTTTCATTGTGCCCAAAGATTGAGATTCTCAAACATGTCCCTGAAGGTGTTGAGACAGAGCAAAGCCTTCAACAGGAGCTTCAAGTTCTAAGGTACATTGTCTGTTCATAAGACTTTTAATATAACCAGCTTTGCTACATCTAGAGATTCGGATTTTTTTTTTTTAAGATTTTATTTATTTATTTGACAGAGAGAGACAGCCAGTGAGAGAGGGAACACAAACAGGGGGAGTGGGAGAGGAAGAAGCAGGCTCCCAGCGGAGCAGGGAGCCCGATGTGGGGCTTGATCCCAGAACCCTGGGATCACGCCCTGAGCCAAAGGCAGATGCTTAACAACTGAGCCACCCAGGCGCCCCTAGAGATTCGGATTTTTCAACCTTGCTTACAACCAAGCTAACAAGCTTATCAGTCTTATTTCATCCTTTTAATGGCAACTCTCTTACATAATAGATACTGAAAAAAGGGTAAACCAGATCCTAATTAAGTGTCAAGCTTCTAATTTAAGCTTTCTTAATATAGTAAAGAATGTATTAAACCTTAGTTTCCCAGAGGCAAATATTAATGAAAGACAGAAAAAAAATTATTTACTTCCATGATTCTGTGCAGAATCAACAGACAGAATCATGAGGTTTCTCCAATAGGAGAACTCTTAAAAATGACATCAGGTCAGACTTTTAAGAATCATGAAGAATTTTCATTCTCTGATCTCAGTTTGAGAATGGTAGCATTGCAGCAGTGAGAGTAAATGAATAAATGTTTACCTTTATAAATTATCAGCAAATTCTAAGTAATTTACATTACACAGTTCATAAGAAATACCCATGTATTTTGTGAAGCAATGCGTGTTTTTTTGTTGTTTTAACACATAATCATTGTGTTCTAGATTAGCTAATACTCAGCTGGAAAAAGAAAAAGCAGAATTAATCCATCAATTAGAAGTTGACAAAGACCAAAGTGGAGCTGAAAGCACTGTACCTGGTAAAGTATTTTCTACTTCTAGGATATTAGCTAAACCAAGTTTTTGAATTAGAGTATTCAGATTTCTGATGACTGTCTTCCTATAAAATCAAATCCCTGATAGCAGGTTTTCAGAGCTCTTTCCTTCATGCAAGTCATGTTCCCATCGAGTCCTCTGAGTTGCTTATAAAAGCAGGTACTCAAGTGTTTTTATGTTCCATATGGATGTTACATTTAATCATGATACAGTGCTAAGCTATGAGCACTAGGTCTGTGGTTTCCAGTTTGTAAGGATAGGCCCTTTTAAGCCCTCTGAACATTATCTTCTAAATATTATTGTCCTCTTGTTATTTTAAGATTTTATTTATTTGAGAGAGAGAGAGCACACAAGCAAGAGGAGGGGCAGAGAGAGAGAGAAGCAGACTCCCCACTGAGCGAGGAGCCCATTGTGGGGGCTCCATCCCAGGACCCTGGGATCATGACCTGAGCCAAACCATGGCTTAACCAACTGAGCCACCCAAGCGCCCCTATCCTCTTGTTATTAACTTAAAAACTACATAGTAGACATTGCCTACATTCTTCTTCCCTTTTACAAAGTAAAACTGTCTAGTCTTCTACATGCTTCCATTCACAAGTGGTTAATCATTGTATTGCTATGTGCATATGTATGCATATGTACATATATGCATTATGTATACATACACACACAATTAACAGTTGACCCTCATTATTTTCAGAGTCTGTACTTGTGAATTCAGCCACTCACTAAAATTTACTTGTAACCCCAAAACCAGTACTCCTGGTGCTTTTGCAGATACAAACAGCAGTAAAAAATTTAAGTTCTGACCCACCTTTTTCCAGATGAGATCCAGCAAGGTGAGGCTCTGCATTATTTCAGCTCTCTCCTACGGATGAGCAGAGGATGGAGACCGTACAAGGCAGTGCAGCACAGGGCAAGCTCTGGTTCTGGTGCCAGACTAGGTTTAAATCCGAACTCTGACACTTATGAATGCGGCGTCAGGACAGTCACCTGACACTTTGTTTTCTCTTTTATAAAATAAAGAAAATAGAATCTACCAGGATGAGTTATTTCCAGGATTTAAAATTATACTGTATGTGAGATGAGTATGTATATGTTTTCCCTGAGAGCAATGAATGGTTCAGTGCTCACGAATCCACTGTTCATGTTCACTTTTGAGAACATCACTGTTTGTTAACCGCAAGAATCATTTGTTATGTATAGTTGATAGTGTGATGGAAATGGCAAATTCTGTCCAAAGGATGATATCAATTTGTACCTGAGCAATCTGAGTTTTTCATATAGCTTTTTCAGTATCCTACCACATATTCCTGTTGCTACTTTGTATTAAAGCTATCATGTATGAGTTGTACCAGACACTATGCTAAGTGCTTTACAAGCATTTTATAATTTTTCTCTCCCCGACCCCAGCATTTTATAATTTACCTTTTAAAGTTCTGTTTGTTGAGTACTATTGTCTCCATTTTACCTATGATCTTCACCTTAAAGAGGTTAAGTAACAAGGTCACAACAGCTAGGCAGGATGAAACCTAAATCTGTAGAACTCCAAAGCCCCTCACCATTCCCTGCTTTTGACCATGGAAACTCCCTTACCTACCTCTTGGTGACTAATAAAACAGTCACATAAATCTCTCAACAGTATCCCTTACAGCAGCCAGCTCAGGGTACCAGATAGCACACTCCCAAAAACCTGTTGATGCTGTTGACATTTGACAAGTTCTTTCTTTCTAAACCTCAGTTTCCTGAGAGGGAATTTCAGAACCCTGTATTCTTCATCTATTTAAAGGAGATTAAGGATACCTATCATATTTCACAAAGACTGTTACAAGGTTCAAAATCAAACTAAAACTGTCTTGGCAATTCTCAAGCACTATTTATTTATTTATTTATTTATTTATTTATTTATTTATTTATTTATTTTAAAGATTTTATTTATTTATTCGACAGAGAGAGAGACAGCCAGTGAGAGAGGGAACACAAGCAGGGGGAGTGGGAGAGGAAGAAGCAGGCTCATAGCGGGAGAGCCTGACGTGGGGCTCGATCCCAGAACGCCGGGATCACGCCCTGAGCCGAAGGCAGACGCTTAACCGCTGTGCCACCCAGGCGCCCCTCAAGCACTATTTAAATACAAAGTAGCAACCAGACTGTGTGGTAGAATATTGAAAAAGCTGTATGAAATAGTCAAAGGCTGTTCAGGTATAAATTGGTATAATCCTCTGAAATAGAATTTGCCATTTCAATCATGCAATCAAATACCATTAAGCTAACTTTCGGAAAGTGTTGTACACAATAATCACTTTTCCCGCACTAGTTGATTACTAATCTGTGTAACATATAGCATCTCTTTAAGACAATCAACTCAATATAGCATTACAGTGATTAAAAAACAAATTTATAAAAAACTGTTAGCACTTCCTACAAAACTGAGGGAGGTTTCAAAAATTAAGATTTCGCTCTGCTTTCCAAAGGAAGATGGGTTCTGTTGACTATTCCCAAAGGAAAGGATGAAGAAAATATTTCTTGTCTCCAACTTATAATTAAGGAACCATATCAAGGGAACCTTAATAGAATAGAAACCTTCCTCATTCAGCACAATGTGTCTTGCTGCCCATTATTTTCTCAAACTTTTGCATTACTTTTAAAATGTTACCCTTCAATGGCTACAAAGTGTTTAATGTAAAGAAAATGTTTCTAGCAAAGATGGCAATTAAATAAAAAAATCCCACTTGTCCACTGATTCTCGTTATAAAATAAAATGTTAACTCCAGGTGAGGGGGGTGGTTAAGGATCCAGTAAATTAAAACCGTTGTGCTATATTTGTGTACTTCACATTATCTGACCATAGTATTAGGATTTATTCATCTTTGTATTATCCACCCTGCCTGATGTGTTTTTCATGTAGTAATTATGCAGTAAATGTGTACTGACCTACAGACCTACACGGAATAGCCAGTACTGTTGGGCACCAGGAGCATTTGCAGCTATAGGTGTAGCCCCTTACTTTACCAGTCTACTTAATTCTTTTGTTGTCCTTTCAGTGTTTCCTGGCTCTAGAATTTTTCTCTGGAAAATAATTTCTTCCATGTAAAAAAACTAACCTGATTCTGCACTTCCAATACCCAGCAGATGCCTTTTCTCTTGCTGTGGAATTATAATACCTGAGAGAGGTAGCATTACAGTATTCACAGTCTGGAAAGTGTTTCAGCCATAAAATGCCCTATTTTCTAGGCTTTAGTTTAAGTTTTCCACTTATTCTCTAAAACAAATCCTTTGTCAGAGTGGGGAAAAGCAGAATCTGATTTTTGTAACTTTCTTGGCAGATCCTGATCAACTAAAGGAAAAGGTAAAAGATTTAGAGACACAGCTCAAGACCTCAGATTTAGAAAAGCAGCACCTGAAGGTAATTTTATCTAATTATAACATTATAAATGTTTTGTGAAAACTGTTAAAAACTTTTATGAACACCAACTTTGAGTTTTAAGCATGTATCCTAAAAATTCCTGGGGTTACATTTAAC
Organism: Ursus americanus; assembly: GCF_024610735.1. NCBI lineage: Eukaryota > Metazoa > Chordata > Mammalia > Carnivora > Ursidae > Ursus > Ursus americanus. Next base: position 30,548,861 of record NC_142143.1, read on the forward strand.
CTTGATATTGCAGAATTCATTACATTCATCTGTGTTAAAAATATTAAACGAGAGCTACAAAAAACAGACCAAACAAATAGGACTAAAGCGAAATTTATTTTTAGATTCTCACAAATACAGCTCATTATTTTAATACTAAGTTTTGGGTCACACTGGGAATAGTGTCGTTTATTTCCTTTTGAAATCCTTTTCAGGAATAGCTCCCTTTATTAAAGAAAGATATCTGCCATGCTTTATCTCTTTAAAAAAGAGCATAAGTTGAAGAATTAACTAGTGATCACAAGCTTTTCTAAAGTTCAAATTGTCTCTTCACCAGATGCCTCTTAGCCAAGTAGAAGTCCTAGAGTTTTCCTAATTCTAAATATATTTATAAGCAGTTGACTATTATTAATTTAAAAATAATAGGTATTTGTAAAGAAAATATAAATGAAGCCTAAACCAAGGAATGTTAACTAAAATAACTTGTGTTGGTAATATCCAAGTCTTTTGACACACTCAGTGAGAGTATCTGATACGCTTTTGGAGAAAGATTAAATGCCATCCCCTCCCCCCCATTTAAGAACTGATAAATTTTAGTCAAAAACTAGGACATAATTTACAGAACAAATAATTTGATTTGCCAGCTAACAAGTTAGTTACTTAAGCTGTACAATGACACCTTATTAACAAAATTCTAAGAAAATATTTCTGCCTACATAGTATATAAGTATATTAGATTATTCAGGTTACTTTGGATTCTGTGTTTATAATTGTCTCTTTAGTTCAAATCTAAAGAATATATTATATTCCTGCATACCTTTCAAAGATACCATATGTTTCTATTAGGAGGAAATAAAAAAGCTGAAAAAAGAACTGGAAAACTTTGATCCTTCATTTTTTGAAGAAATTGAAGATCTGAAGTATAATTATAAAGAAGAAGTGAAAAAGAATATTCTCTTAGAAGAGAAGTTAAAAAATCTTTCTGAACAATGTGGAGTTGAATTAACTAGTCCTGTTGCTGCTTCTGAACAGTTTGAAGATGAAGAGGAAAGTCCTGCTGATCTCCCCATTTATTAAGGACTACCTATACCTATAGTTTCATTTAACTGTTTATTAACTTTATAAGTTAAAACTCCATCTGGAAATCAAGCAGGTCTCTGACCTACATGATTTCCTTCTTATACCCTGTACCTTTATTAAATTGAAGTTTTAGTAAATAAAATTATATGAAATTTTAAACATAATAGAAAAGTATATTTTTGATGACTTTTAGAGTAAGTTATGACAAATAAGTTATGATGAATTTCTGTATACACAACGCTTAAGTTTTTTAAAGAGTATGTGGGTGAGCTTTAATAACTTTAACATTTAAAATTGGGGTTTTATATATACTTATTTATATGTGTGTTAAGACTCTAGTTTTATATATATGTACATGTATATAAACATGTTATGAGGTCACAGCCATATATTTTGTTAAGTTTTAGAAAAAATTTATCTTGAGATATTTAATTTTTAAAGTTAATGATCCAGAATTGTTGGTTTAATTGCAGTCTTTAAGGTAGACAGAATCCAACCTTTGTACAAGGTAGGGAGCTTATTATTACATTTTTAAGTCTAGTGGCTGAAATTCATTTGCTGGTTTTAAATAAAATTTTGAATACAGACCTTTGCAACTGGGAAATTGATTTCTTCATATGCTAGAAGACATATTGCTCTATTAGATATGGAACCTTCAGATTTTTTTTACCTTCCACATATGGCAGAATATTCAAGATTCAAAGATAACAATAAAGCTGATTCTTAATTGCATTTCTAGTTTATACATCAAGTATTATATCTTTGAGTCTACCAAATTTCTGATTATCTATTTTAGAAAAAAGACTAAACAAACACTTAGTATCAAAGGCATGGTCATACTTGTTCAGGTTCATGTTGATAATAACTGGTTTTGAATTCATGTAAGTATCTGGAATTGGCCAGCATAAACCAAGATGATGGCGATGAACCTGAAAAGAGAAAAAAGGGTATTAGCTTTAAACTTTTTTATCTTCATTCATTTGTAAGTATTTATTTTTAATGCCTACCATCTGCCAAGCACTATTTAAGGTTCCACTTTATCTTACCCTTTGTTTTTTCATAGCTGTTCTCCTCCTGACATATTACATATTTACTTGTTATTGTCTCTCTTCCCCATTAGAATGTGAGCTTCATGAAGGCAGAGACATTGTTTTGTTGATTCTGTATTTCCAGCACCTGGAAACATGCCAGGAACATATTCAGGAGCTCCACAAAAATTTAATGAACAGTCTGTGTTGCTGAATACAGAAGCAAGCCCATTAAAAAATATGGGTGGGGAGGCGTTCTAAATATCGTGTAATAGAACGGTGCTTTTTGCTCTGATTGCAATTATGTAAGTATGGTTAGAACATACACAGTGTGGGCATATCTGGCAGATGGGGGTGTACAGCAGTTCCGGGAAGTGACGCAAGGGTCAGATCATGAGTAATCTTAATGTCACTAAGCAGTTTTATGCAGCAAAAAACATTTTCAATTACTGTAAAGAATGGACAGAACAGGGATAAGACTGAAAGATAACATTTAGGATGGTGATAAACTAGGTCAAGCATAAATCTTGGCTTCAATTAAAATGAAAATTAACTGCCAACTGGCTGGGGAGAAGTATAGATTCAGCAGATCACAATCTTTAAGAAATAATCGTACCTATGAAGTAATGGAGAGAGGGGTTAAAAATGGCATCTCAGTTTTTCAATTGTTGGGAGTCAGGGGGTGGATATGACTAGGTCCAGTTCTGAACATTACTAATTTCAGAAGTAATGTGAGAAATCAAATAGACAAGTACAACAGACAGAAAGGGCACAAAGTATAAAAATTCATTCTGTAAATATTAACTGTTACCTTGGCACCTTTAACTCAAATTTTATAATCAAGTAAGTTTGGGAAATGCTGAGTTAAACTAAGTTGGTATGGATTATCTCAGAGGCCATTCATTTGCAACATCAATTTCCAAGAAGGGAGTATGTAATATGCAGTTTTTCCAGACATTTTCATCACTTTAATTCTGAAGCACATCTAGGGAAACCAATGCCCCAGAGAATGAATACACATTGGGAAACACTATTGTATAAAGAATGGTGGCCTGTGAGATGAGGAAATTACATTTCTTTACAACACATTAGAATTACTGCAATCTATACAGAATATTCTAGTGCCACTTCTACCTCGTTTTAGGAAGTAAGACATTATCCCGCAAGCTATTTTCTGTCATTACCTTGATTAAACAGCCATCATTGCAATGCCATACTATTCCTTCAATTTTACCCTCTCTGCAACCTTCAAACCAGGATAACAGATCACTGTGCTTCAAGGTAGGTAGATTTCTGATTTGAAATGCCCCATGTGGTATAAGAAGATGTAATGGATGCTTCTTGCTTCCTAACCCTAAATGTTAAAAATCTCCATTAGCCATACAAAGGTTTCAAAAAAAATTGAGAAAATTTACTTCTCCAAATAAAAAAAGGCTTTTAAAACATTTAGCACTAAATTTACCAAAAAGTATAGTTGGTTTCCTAGAAGAGAGATATACTATAAGTGATCTCATTCGAAACTGCCACTTCATCCCATTAAATATAAATTTCACCTTCATACAATCTACACCAAGGGTCACCAACTATGACCCATGGGCTAAATCCAACCAGATGCCCATTTTTGTAGTTGCAATGGAACGCAGCTCTACCCATTCTTTTAAGTACTGTTTATGGCCTACAAAACCTAAATATTTACTATCTGGACTTGTACAGAGAAAGTCTGCCAACCCCTGGTCTATACCACTAGCCAAGTTCAGCTATCATTCAATGTTTGCCAAACAGCCACTCCGTATCTCCGATAACTTGTATAATTACTATCGTAACTTCTTTCCACCTGCCAATCAGACTGCTTCCGATCCCTATTTGGACTTTGCTATTCCAGCTTTAATGTCCTTGGGTCTGCAGCCATCCTCCTGTCAACAACTGTCCTCCACAGTGCCCTCTGGACTTGTACTTAATTCACCGTACTACAGATTGTGATACTCGATTCACGGTTAACTCTTAATTTACTCTTAGCTGTTAATTAATGCTAAACTGATTACCTAGCCATGAAAAACACAGGATTTTCATTCAACTCATTTCACCTAAATTTTAAAAAGCAATGAAAAGTTACACTTGATTTCCCTTTCACACATAGTTCTATAATATTACATGAAAGAATGAGAGGCTACCAGCAACTTTCTGGAATAATAAAATGGTTAGTCATGCATAAATTTCTCCATGGACATAAACAGAAATGGCTATAATTCTAGGAAGCTATTTAGCTCAACTTAGTCATTTCTTTATGTGTTTTAAGTTGAACCTAGGAAGCTCTCTTTATACAGTTACTGTGACTGAAGAGGAAAAAGGCTTCACTCACCATATGGGTTTCCATTAATATTTGTTCCTATAAGCTCTAGTGTTTGTTCTAGGAGATCTGAGAGTGGCACTGCACTAATTTCCAGAAGCCCAGGATCATCAGGATGATGCTTCAGTACCAGGGCAACTTCGAATTCGTAATTCACTACAGAGGAATGCCAGCAATACTGCTTGTTGTTTTTCTCCACTGGTACCCAGCCTATCATGTAAAGAAAAAACTGTCATGACATTGCTTTTCTTTGGATTGAGACTTGAAGCAATTTTTATTTTTGTTATAAATTTTCTATGTTTTCTGGATGTTAATCACACACAGATTTTTTTTTAAATCAGTGGAAGTGTTAGCAGTTTTACTACTTTTTTAATCCTAGTCATTCTTTGAATCATAAGGTTATTTTTTATTCTGTTGAGGAATTAACCTGCTTGACAGTTCACTATCGCGCACTCAGTGTTCCTTTCTAGAAAATTTTCAGTAAGAATTGAATGCCATTCTAAAACACAGCATTAAAAACTTTTTACCTTTTTTTTTTTTTTTTAAGTTTTCTCTCTACTGTCTCTCCAGTTTCGGGGACAACAGACCTATGCAATAAGTGTTCCACAATTTATTGTATTGTTGCAGTATCTGCTAAACAATGTATTAATTCCACATGTACTGAAGGTTATTACTCTTCCTTCTCCTAACTTCTGCTACCAGAATAGGCTCCCTCATGTGGACAATTATCAAACAAACAAAAACTAGGACATATATGCCACTGTGACCATCATATTTTTGACCTTCAATACTGAGGTAACTGTAATAACCTCTTTTCTGGTCCTTTAGTCTCCAGGGAAACTTTTATCATAATCTCGCTTCAAAACTTTAAATTTAGTTCTGTCATACCCCTGCTTAATAATCATCTTCAGGATGAACTTCAAACTCCTCTAAATAGAATATAAACCCCTTTAAGATCTGAGCCCATTCCACATCTCCAGCCTCAACTTTTATAATGTCCTCCAATGTCATGCACCCGAAGAAGTGGTGTCACATAAAATTCCCACGCCTCCGTAGCACTCCTCTTCATGGGAGTTTCCCTCTTCCTTGCCAGCTAATTTCCGGGTTCTTAAGCTTCAGATGTCCTCTCCACTCAGAAACCTCCTCTAATTATCACAGGCTCGTGAGAATTCTTCCTCTTTTCTCTGACTATACCCTTTGTATACTTTCCTTTTAGTTCTTAAATCATAGTATTGGTGGATTTCCCCTAGTGTCTAAAAGATCATGGAGGGTAAGGTTCGAATCTTCATTTTTGTATTACTAGAACCTAAAAGTACTCTGCACATTACAGGTACTCAAAACACGCCTGCTGAACTGAACCTTAATCTGGGGTATCTTTCTACTCAGCACACTTTTACAAAAAATTTCCATTCCCAGAAAAACTACTTATGCATTTTAGAAAAGTTTTCGCTATACCAGGAATGTGTCCATTTTCATCAGGCATTGGATTCCCGTTTAATTGTTCTGTTTCCTTCGCTGGTATCCAGCACTCTGGAACAGGTTTGAAGTCCTCCTCAACATTCCAAAAAAATTCTAAAAGAGTTAAATAATTTTATATGTGGTGATACTTTAAAAAATATAAAAGATGAACAAATTCAAAGTGGGAACAGCTAATAATAAGCCCCATAATATCAGGTATTATATAATTTTTCTCCATTATCACCATGATGTGACTGCACTTCTCAGGGTTAGGGTACTGGCACTTTAAATTTTCAATTTTGGGGGCACCTGGGTGGTGTCAGTTATGCATCTGCCTTCAGCTCAGGTCATAATCCCAGGGTCCTGGGATTGAGTCCCACATCGGGTGCTTTGCTCGGCAGGGAGCCTGCTTCTCCCTCTCCCTTCCACTCCCCCTGCTTGTGCTCACTGTCAAATAAATAAATAAAAATTTTTAAAAGAAATTTTTCAATTTTTAACCCACCACTCTGTAAATAGTGGATAAAGGTCTAAAGTAGCCAATGTTCCAGTATGTGTAGATTCATGATGAATTTTTAATGCACTATAAATACAAATACATAAATATATATATGAATGAGTGGTCATACAGTGATTAATGTATATATCTGCTTATATAATATTTAGATATATTTTAATGTTTAAACATATTGATAATCCTTTGATATTTTTGTGCCTGATTTATATAATTACGTATATGTCTTAGGCATCAAAACCAAAATGTGTTGCTCATTACAAGATATATGTAGTAATTCATGTTTTAATAAAATCAACATACTCTAATGAGTTATAAAAATGTTAGGAAAACGATTTAAAATATTTTTCAGGAATATTCTTTTACATACAAAGATACTCAATTATAATATTCTTTCCCCTACGTACTTAAACTGTAAGGAGGATATAATGTATAAAAATACCACCACAGCAAGAAATAAGTCAAAAATTGCAGGTTATTTAAATCATAAAAAGCTAAAAAAAAAAAAAAAAAAAAAAAGGAAAAGGCCCACTAACCTTTTGAGTTTTGTTTTGAATGTAGAAAATTTTTAAACCTTTTCTCAGCTAATTTGTTAGGTTTTCTATCTAGCCGAGCCCAAAGGTATGGCTGACCTAAAAAAAATAATATAAGGCAAAAGAAAAGTTTAAGAAGCAAACAATAAAACTTATCTTGAAAGACATTTCAGTATGAAGTTTTTTCAATAAATATTAGGGTCATCCTCCCTAAAAGCAGCAACCCTAGAAGACACATTCTAACAGACACATCTTACCCAGCAGTACTTGATGCTGTAAAAAGACTTAAGTCTCTAGTTAAAGAATGATGAGGAAGAGATAAAAAGTAAATATGTGACCCTTTCATAAGGACATTCCACAGCCATATTTTATTGGCAATGAGCATTTGTGAGAAACTGAAGCTACCTCTATACTAAATGGAAACATACCCAGATAATTGTAGTCACACTTTTCCTGAATCATGACTGTGTGCTGTAAGGGTTAGTTCCCAAAAATGTGGAAATTAGGCTGAGCTATTTTGCATGGCTCTGATCCCTGGTCAAGTGATTATTAGTGACGATCTGTCATCACGGATCTCCAAAGTTTTAGGGCGGTGTGCCTACATTCTTTATCGACAACAGTGAGACTAACGAGTCTTATACCTGGTCTCAGTGAGACTCCTGGAGGGCTCTGCTGTTGAGGCTTGTTACTTAGCAGGAAGGTGTCTCCGTGACCAGCAGAATATAAAAATCCCTAGTTGACACTCCATTTTGGATTCTGTTTCCAAGGTATTCCCTGCATACATCAGTGGTTCCTGATGTGACAAAGTGTGTCCTGCCAGGACCTTGGGGGCTGGGAGGAGTGAGGAGCGGTAAGAGGGGGTAACAACAGGCACTTTCACCTGGACTCACCAGACCCCTTGCTGCAATGTACATCCTTACGTTTAATGCCCTAATACTGTGTATCCATTACCTGTAATAAACTGTGGATTTGCAAGCACTGTCACTTTGGATCCTGTAAGTTTTCTTCAGCAATCCAATCATGTTTATCTGCCACTATCATATATGATCACACATAATGATGCACATTTAAGTTTCTTAATATAAATATAAAAGCCTGAAAAATCTTTTCGTTTCTTCAAATATATGAGATTTAAAAATTACTGGTTCAGACATTCTGTATTACTTATTAACTATCCCAATAAATAATATGAAGGACCAGATTAAAATTATATTCAGATTAAAATTATATGAATGGATCTTTTGTTCTTTTTACTAGTAAGCACAGAAATTCATTATACTCATACCCATTAAAATGGCTATCCTCAAACAGAATTAGAAGTGTCGGTGAGGATGTGGGGAAACTGGAACCCTTGTGCACTGCTGGTGGGAATGTAAATCATGTAGCTGCTGTGGAAAATAGTATGGCAGTTCCTCAAAAAATTAAAAATAGAATTACTGTATGATCCAACAATTCCACTTCTGGATATATACACCAAAGAACTGAACGCAGGGCCTCCAGGAGATATTCGTTCACCATGCTCATAGAAGCACTGCTCACAACAGCCAAAAGGTGGAAGTAGCCCAGTGTACACTGATGGATGAATGGTACGTACATAAAACTATGTGGTAAAGACAGAAAGTTATGTGGTTTGTACAACAAACATAATGCGGTATATGCACACAATGAACTGTTACTCATAAGAGGGAGGGGAATTTTGTAGGTACTACAACATGGATGAATGCTGAGGACACTATGCTCAATGAAATAAGCTTGTCATAAAAAGAAAATACCGTATGACTCCACATATATGAGGTATCTAGTAAGCCAAACAGAGACAAAGTAGAATATGGTTGTCAAGGGGGAATGGTGAATTATTTAATGGGTACTGAGTTTCAATTTTGCAGGATGAAGAGTTCTGGAGATAGACGGTGGTGATAGGAGCACAACAATGAACTATACACTCAAAAATGGTTAAGATGGTAAATTATGTTAAGTGTATGTTGATCACAATTCAAAATCGAAAAAATGCATTTCAGAAAAGATTTCCTGATACCAGGAATATGTCTAATTTGCATTTATTTAACTGTTCTGTTTCTCTTGCTGGAATTAAGAGGTAAAAGGAAATAATTAAGATTATTTCTCTCTTTTCAATGCCTTTTTTTCCCTTAACTGACAATTTCTGTTTTAGTTTCTAACTCTTAAAGTACATTAAATTGAAATAAATTAGAGATATGTCCAATAGTAATAAAAACTATGGAGTCAGTACTGGAATCAGTAAAATAAGGGCAAGTTTTAAGATCAAACACAGGTTCTATTCCCAGTTCAGTCATTCATTTATTATATGGTCTTGGACAAATTATTTAAGTTCTCTGAGGCTCAGTTTCCTTATCTGTGAAATGGAGAGGCTTAGTATGCAAATTAGAGATAACATGTATAAAAAAGCATTTATCATATGACCTGCCTTTATTGAGTATTAAGTAAATGTTAATTACCTTCCTTTGCTCCCCCCCCCCCAGAAAGATACAATGATATAATAAATAAGTATAACAACTGGGACTTTATCATTTTGCTCTTATACTTATGTTGCCAAGGGTTTATGAAGGGTAAATGCCCTACTTCAGATATATATATAGTTTGTAAAGTCATCAAGTAATATTTGTAGCATATAGTTTTATTTTACCTTTGTAGGTAGTAATATAACAACATGTTCCATCCACTTTTTCTGTTGGAATTGCACTGTATATATCTGCATCTAATGCCTGGTGACTTAGAGTTTCAGTTGCCAAAACTTTAAATGGCTGAAAAAAAGAGAGAAAGAAAATTGGTTTAAGATAAACAGCCTCTACACTTTCATACATATTCTCACCTGGAATGTTCTTAATTTCACTATTTCTAAAGTACAATCTCCTGTACTCTTCAAGACAATTAAAAAATATTTCTTCCATCAAGTTCTCATGAGTTACTCCCTCCCTTCTATGCTATCACAGCAATACCTGTTTTCCCACACTTATTTGTAATTATTCACGTTTCTTTACCCACCATGAGCTGACATTAGGAACCAAGTCCTATGCAGCAAGGTCTCCGTAGCACAGTGTGTTCAATCATTTACTTGACAATTACTTGCTAAATGCCTTCTATGGGTTAATCCTCGTCCTTGACACTAGGAAATAGAGATTAACAAAAAAGGACCTGTCTGTGGTGGAACTTTCATTTTAATGAGCGAGACAACAGTAACAAAATAATACATACATCAATGTTAAGTATCATAAATGTTAAGGAGAAAAACAAATGGGGAGTCTTTCAGCTTTAGCAGTAGTAAACTGCATAATTCATGGTTCTTCTACTGTCAGGAAGAGAAGCCAAGACCATCAAGAATGGAGAAAAAGAGAGTTTCTGCAATTCCTACCAATTTTTATCTGTAATTTATTTTTATTTTTGAGAAAGACTTATGCCACCGTTTTATAGTGTGAATTATCTGAAGTAACACTCATCTTATTGTGAAAAGCACTGCACAATACTGGTGTGTACAGGTTTAAACCTAATAAATGGAAGTACTGTTTCTGGGTTTTCTGATTCAGGTAGACTTACAAAATTAGCACCATTCTGTTACTGATTCAGTGCTTTCAAGATAAAATAATGATTGCTGATTTATCACTAACTCCTGCAATTAATATCAGAGGACATCAGTTTAACCCGTGGTGGTAGAGCAGTGAAGGCTTGGCCTAATAGCAATGTTGGTGTGTATTCAAATTTACCAAAGATCCCAAGGGAGGACATTACACTGCCCATGGAGCTTTTTTTTTTTTTAATTTATTTATTAAAGAGAGAGCACAAGAGCAGGGTGAATGGCACAGGGAGAAGCAGACTCCCCACAGAGCAGGGAGCCGGATACAGGGCTTGATTCCCAGCCTCCGCCCTGGGGAACTCAGGGCAGACGCAGAAGGCAGACGCTGAACCAACTGAGCCACCCAGGAGCCTCCCTGCTCCATGGAGCTCTTGATGAGCTCCAAATATTCCTTAAGAATCAACTTTCTACCATTCTTTGCCATCAACATGTTCAAAAGACGATGTAAGATACCAAGGGGTACACGAAGAGTTTAAACTACATCTGGAAAAACAAAGCATGTGTGTTTAAAAAGTAAAAGTGAGTATCAACTGAGTGGTCCTCCAATTTCTGGACAGAGATCACTGGGATAACTAAGACAATCAAAAGTTTCATAGAGAAGATCTGATTTGAAAAAATTAAAAATTGTGGAAGTAATCCAGGCAGAGTTGCACAGCCTAAGCAAAAATAAAGACAGGACTGTGCCTGGTATGTTCACAGGATGAAACAGACTTTGTTCAAACAGAGATGTCACTTTAAGAAGGCAACTCCGTCATAAACATACATGGCATTTTCTGCTGCACTGAGCCCAGGCCCCTCATGGTGGGTCCTACAGGCACATCAAGAGTAGATGGGGCCTGATTAATGGGAAGCCTTGACTTACAGTTAAGGATTTGAATGCGATAAATAATACTGTAAGCAAATCTTAACTGCAGAGGGACCTGAGCAGGGGCTTATTTTTCCTGGTGGAAGGTACTTTTACAAACTACCCACTCCCACCAACACACAAAGTTGATAATCACAGATAAAGTGAACCACTATTTGGGATGTCAATATTTCATATTAGGTTGTTATGGCTAAAAAAATAAAAGCTTGTCAAATACTGCTATGGACAGTTAGTTTTAACTGTGGGGGTTTGACCAGTAAAGAACATGATCATCATCATTCTGGTGGCAGGAAAGAACAATCAGGCAGTGCAGTAAGCAGCACACAAACTATTAAGACTCTAACAGTGGTGGCACTAGAAATGTTATGCTATAAAGTAAAACGTGTCGAGGTGAGGGGCGCCTGGCTGGCTCAGTCCACTGAGTGACCCACTCTTGGTTTCGGCTCAGGTCATGATCCCATGGGTGCTGGGATTGAGCCCAAAGACAGGCTCCAGCTTAGTGAGGAGTCTGCTTGAAGATTCTCTCCCTCTGCTCCTACCCCTGCGTGTGCTCTCTCTCTCTAAAATAAATAAATAAATAAATAAATCTTATAAATAAATATAAAATTTTTTTAAAAAGTAAAGCTAAAAGGGTCAAGGGGAATGGAAAATTAGCATGAAAGTACTCCAGAGTTCATTCTTTAACTCAACAACTATTTATCCAGTGCCTACTACAGGTCAGGTCCTATAAACTGGTACTAGATATATAACAGGGCGGTCTCCACCTTAAAGGTCTTTTAGTCTAGAAAACAAGGCGACTGCCAATGCAAATGATGTAAGGGGAGTGGGGGCCTATGCCAAATGCACATGAAGAATTTTTTATGGTGAGTTGGAAGCACTGAATACCTGGGGATTCTGGTATCAAGGGCTTTGCTACACATGAAAGAATGACCCTGATATAGGTTATTAATCATTCACCAGTATTTACCAAAGTCCTTCTCGACTAACACCCGGTGCTGAGAAACACCAGAGGTGGGAACACCAAAGTTAGAATCAAGCAGGTAACTACTGGTAACAATACGTGAGGTCTGATCTTTAGTGACCTAATTAGGCTACTTGTCAACACCACCGGTTCCCTGTTTAAAACTGTTAAAGCAACTCTTCTAAAATCTCCACTTTGTCACCACACTCTTGCAAAGAGGTGAAGTTTGGACTGCGGTGATTATGTTAATATTTAAGGGGTCTTCCCCCCCCAAAAAAGGTGGTAGAAAAAAGGGCTATCACTTAAGATGTGGGTTTTCAATTTCCATGCGACAGCAAGTTTGAATCGCTTTAGTAGAAATATTCTCTCAAAGATTCCTTCCCTTGCAACTAAGGAGGTACAAGAACCTGGAGCTCAGGGAGCAAGAGACCCCTACCCTAGACCTCCCCAGCGAAACCTGCAAAAAGTTCCCGGCCTGCAGGGCGGCTCTAACGAGCCCCGAAGCCCTGCGTCGCCGCTCCACGGGCCCCGCACTCCTCGGTACCTGATGCTCCCTTTTGCTGGAGGGCTCCTCTTTCACCTCCGTCACAAACACACACGGCATTTTCCGCTGCACCGAACCTAGGCGCCTCATGGTGGGCCCAACAGGCAGTGCGAATGCAGACCACGCTTCCAAACAGCGCCCCGGCCAGGAAAGCGCCCCAACAGTCACACTCACAGCTCAAACCACAAACACTGCCCGCCCAGGCAAGGCGGCAGCGTTCCCACGTCTTCCAACACTAAGTGCGGGGCGGGGACGCACGCGCAGAAGCGGCCTCCTGACCGCGGCGCCTTCTGGGAATTGTAGTGTGGGAGCCGAGGTACCCCCGTTTGCACTCCCGCGAGCGTTAGTCCGAGTTGTGATGACCATGAGACAAGAAATCCGTTTCTGGGTTGTGTGTGCTTACCCACACTTAATAACCGATGATATTTATGAAAATTAAAGAATACCAAGTTATAAGTAATGAATTATTTCAGATAGCGATTTAACACCACTGTGGTGAAAGTTAATTGTCTATTTTCTTTAACAAATTCCTGTAGAAATTTAGAAATACTCAGAGACCTCTCAAAGCCTAATGAAAACGGATTTCCCAGGAAGAGTGCTAGAAAACGCTACAGTTAAAACACCTGGGACACACACACACAATAGTAATACTGTTTGGATTACACCTCATTGTGCCGCATAATATGGTCGAAATTGGTTCTGATCTTTGCTGAGTGCAAAATTTAGCCTTAGACTAATCTAAAACCGGATTTCAATCTTAATTTTTTTCATAGGAATCTCATTTATCTTAAATATGAGCTCCAACAGAGTTCAAATGGCTTGAGTTGCTGGGAGTCAACTGCAGAGCTAGTCAAGCAACAGCTTTGACTTATTGCTTAAAAGAATATTGGAGGGTAAGTGAGAAGATGGTCAATGATTGAATAAAATATTAAATATTTAGTAATGGTAGCCTTTTTATTTTTTTGAGGCTTGTAGTCTCAGCAGGGGAGTTCTGACTACTGCCATTTTTATGTGCTTCAACAAGGCCCAAGTCTCATTTCTGTAACTGTGTTACCGGCAAGTACCATAGAGTCCAGGGTTTCCTGACTTATCCCTTGGAAAAGGTATCTATACATAAGAGGGTTTCCAAAGAATAAACATCCCTTAAAATATGCACTGTTTTTTGATTTCTGGATTCAGAGAGGAAAAGAAGAGATTGGCCATTTCATTTACTTTTTCTGCTTATCTTCTCCTAGGAAAACACAAAAAGGACAAAAAAGAAAAACATTTTTTTTTTTTTTTAAGAGGGACAGGGGGAATAGAACACCTGATGCTGGCTGTGAGCTATGGGGACCAGACACTTAGTATTTTATAGTCAAGCACCAATGATTTTCTGTTCCTCCAGAGGAATCCCAACAAGCAGCTTGTTTCATGGGTCTCAAGGGAACAACAATTAAATAACCCTCACAACTATCAACTGCCATTTCCCAAACTGCCACAGAATCTTCTAGGTCCAACATTCTGTCATTTCTGAAAAGGGGTCATCTTCTAAAACATTCTACTTGCTGTCTGAATAGTAGTAGCAAGGCTAACCATTCCTCAGGAAGCACTCCATTTCCAGTGCTTTGATTTCATCAGTGCCTGGAGCAAAGCCTTTGGCTGAGACAAAGGAGTCCAAGTCAGGGGAGAGCCACAGGTCCAATTCACAGTTACAAACGGGGTTCCTATTCTAATGGGTAGCAGCCAGCAGCTTTGCCTGATTGTCATAAACCTGAAGAGCCAGCAAGGAGTTACTACCGGCCCCTGTACTTCAAGTGGTATAATTGGATTACAAACTGGAAGAAATACTTTCTTCTCTGACTGATGTGTTAGTATTCTAGCATGCATCAAAGATGAAAGACACTCAGTGTGAGTCTACATTGGCCAACCCAAAATACTTACAGAATTCTCGGGCCTACTCCCAGCTTGGAGGCAAATTTCCCATTGTTCTTCATTACAGGGAGTACAAATCTTCATGAATATGGTCATAGCTTTTCCTGAAAGACTAGAATGCATTTCACAACAGGAAAGAAGTGAATAAGAAAAGGGGTGAGGGGAAGAAAAAAAAAATGAAAATAGAGTTTTGTTTAAAAAAAGAGAAAGAAGAAATTAAGGCTCCAGGCATTCTAAAGACTACCAAAATGTACAAATCTATTTACCGTTCTTTGCAATGACAAGAAAGAAAGAAAGAAAGAAAGAAAGAAAGAAAGAAAGAAAGAAAGAAAGAAATCCCCATTTTGGTTTTACCTGTTTTTTCTGTGTCTAACGGAATGTAATTGTCCCAACATACTCCAAAAGGTAAAAACACTTTTTCATCCTTTCCCTAATGTAAAACAGGGATTCTCACAATGCTTTAATCATGATGTTACATGTAATCATGCAATAATGGTGTTTGGTAACAGTATTTGGAAATAATCCATGCAGCCAAAAGCCCATAGGCAGAGAGGGAGTTTACCTGGAGGCAAAGACCACTTAAAGATATTTCTTAGAGGTGCTTTTCTCAGCAACCTATGTGCTTAAAATGAGTACCTTACTGTTCTAGAGTTAGAAGGTAGGGCAAAACAGAAGGCAAGATATTAAGTTTATATATATAAAGATATATATATCTACCTTTGCTAATATTTTCAAGGGTTTCACCAAATTTTTATTCTCTACTTCTTCATTAACTTTTAATATTGCCTATTTCTTTTTACTTTTTCTCTTATTTAAAGTTATAGGCGAACAACTCTTTTCTACATTTTAGTTCCTTATTTTACTTCCTAGATTTTTACCTTAAATTATTCAGAAAGTTCATACCAATTAGTCTGTTTTACTTAACTAAAGTGAGAATCCATATGCCTTTATCTTGTTAATTTCCAATTCAAAGTACATTGTATTTTAAAAATACATTTTGATCTACTATAATCTGTCATTTCTATGGCATCTTCTAAGTCACCTCTTATGAATAATTTTATTAATTTCCGCTAGGTTTTAGTTCTTTTAGTAAGGATACTAAGATGAAGAAAGACTTCAGTAACTGCTGATTGAAACATCTCATTCTGGGAATCAGAGTGCTTCACTTTGTCTTCAACAAATTCTCAAAATTTATAGACACTCTGGACCTTTCTGCTATAGGAAGAAGCTATTCCTCCTTTTATGATGGATGAAAAATGAGTGGACTATAGCTACAAGATGAATAAATAGTCCAATTATTTTCAGGTACCTACTAAAATAACACAATCTGAATGATTTTTTTCCCAATTCAATGGAGAGCAGTGAGTATATATTTAAATAATTTTATTTATTATCTTGGAGTATAGATAGTATATTTACCTACTAAAAATTTTTAGTTTTGTTTCCAAACCATATATAGAAATGAGAGTTTAGAAAACAGCTATTTACTTGTGAAATACTTAATACTTTTTAATTATGAAATTATGAACTAGCTTATGTCCCAGAGTCAATCAGAACAATAAAAGATAAAATATTTTATTTTTTCTAGCCTATTTGGTTAATATACTAGAATTGAGGAAGAGAAATACTATACAGAATTCACGAAGGTAGGCTAGCCTACAGTTACGTGTGAGGTCATTTATGATGAGCAAACAATGGATTAGGTAACAATGAGGAAAATTCTGGAAGTTTGAGTTTGTGTGCTTACTAGCAACCACTTTCAACATTTCTGCAAAGCTAGAGAAGGTATCTTCTAATTTAAATTTCTTTAAGAATTATCTATTGTGTAATATACTGTCAACAGGAGGTCAGTTTTAAAGGAATACTACTGATAGCCTGAAAGACTGTGGAAAAGAAATTCTTTTTCCCCCTTACACACTGATAGTTCTTATATTTGCATTCCTGCAATTCTTATTTTAAAAAACATTGGATTAGCAGCAAGAGAGTTGAAAATGGCAGAAGTTGGGAATGACTGCTATTTCTTTTTTAATTCCACATGCATAAAGGTAAATATTGTACAATTTACGGTACTTCACATGCTTAAGCTTTTTAGTAGAATGAAGGAAGATAGGGCGATAATTTGTATTGCTGAGTCAAAATTTACTATTTTCCTACAAAATACTTTACATATTTAAAATCTGAAGTAAAAGCTTATCATATATTTTTGACATATTGAATTTCTCTGAGGACATTAAAATTACAATATAGTTTCAAACATATTGAAACATTATATGATATATCATATTGTTACAGTTAATGTGATTCCAATGTGTTAATTCAAAAAGTTAAATTCAGCTCACTATCAAATTTAGTTTAATAAATCTAATTGATTCCCTATTTGAAATTCATTAACCCAGTTACTGAATTTTCCCATCAACAATCTAGCGGCAAATATTTGATAACATGGAAAAAGGAAAAGAAGTATTATAAACAAATTAGCCAAATATGAATTCAAGTTTATAAGGTAAATGGGAAAAGGATATTAAAGAGATTAGGATTAATGGTTTCATTATCCATTGGTTTCATATCCTTCCATATCCAATCATATCCATTTGGTTTACAAATAAATGTAGAAACCAAATAAATGTAGAAACTTGGAGCTTCATGCTCATGCCTGAATGAAAGACACAATGTGTCTGATTTAAAGTGTTTTATCTCTGCTAGGAAGCCTGAATGGAGTCAACCTCTTTGACCATACGAATTCGATCCACTTTTTTTTTTAATTCAGTTAATCAACTTATTTTATCATTAGTTTCAGATGTAGTGTTCAATAATTTATCAGTTTCATATAATACCCATTACTCATTTGCCTGTCCCCTTATGATTAAACCTAGAGATGATAAATAATAATAGAATTTATATTCCTTGTGTGCAGAGAGTTTTGTCTGTTTCACTGCTGTATCCCCAAGTACCTAGCACTGTGATCGATGGGTGGTAAATTCTCAATAAATAATTAAATGAATAAATAACAACAACAGCAACCACGATACCTTCCTCACATAATTTTTACAATCTGTGAGGGGGGCATTTTATTCTCTCTTCACAGATGAGGAAACTGAAGCACAGAGAGGGTGAGGAATGTATTAACTTTGTAACAATGGACAAATAATGGAACCAGGAGTTCAAGTACTGGTTTATCTAGCCCTGTCCCTCTCTTATAAGATCCACAGATCCACCTTTAAAGGGGGGAAATTGTGAAGACAGGAAAAAAAGGGTGAGAAAAAATAAGAAAAAAACATGGAACATGCGTCAAAAGACAGAACTTCATGGAATATTTATATTGTATGTCATGCACCTCTCTGTCAGACAGACAATGGCCTGCAGCTTTTCCAAGTGTACGCCTATGTGTAAAAGACATAGAATAAAAAAAAAGAAAAAGAAAAAGTAATAGCAGCCCATTAAAATAATCCACATCTGCTTTTGTTGGTATAGGTATGTTTGTATGTATTGGCACAATTGTTTATCTTGGTGACCAAGGGCATAAAGGATATATATTTAATGTAGCATAATGTGTTAATCACTTAAAATTCCACAATAATATAAAGTTTAAGCTCTATTCACTTTCCCTATAAAAACACACTTAACTAACTCCAATAGACTAAAAAAACTATCTAATAAGGATTGATTAATACAGATCTCCACCATTTGAATATGGCTTGTGATTCTTAAAACAAAACAAAACAAAACAAAAAAACTGGCTTTTTCCAGAAAGAGAAATTAAATTGTTCCATCTCTGGATTATGATTAAGAGTATCAGTGGTGTCATATATTTATTCTTAGTGAATCATATGGATTAACTGATAACAAAAAGTAGCATTTTATCAGTGACTTGTGGGATGTTGTACTATTTAATTGTTAGATTATATTGTCAGTCTCTCACTAAAATTAGACAAATTTGCTAAAATTTAGACTTATGACCTTATTTTGTAGTATTTTTTTGTGATTCTCATTTGATCTAGTCATATTTTCCTTAATTAATTAGCAACCTACTGTTGTTGAACACTAACACTAGTATGTTGAATTTTCTATACTGTTTACTTTTTTCTTACAGGGTTCCCAGTGCCGATTCCGACACTGCGAAGAGGCCCTTGGCAGTGACACTGTGTGCTCATTATGGAGAGAGGGAAAATGTTTAGATCCACTTTGCAGATTTAGACACATGGAAATGCAGGTAGAATTACTGACCATCATCACGTTTGTTAAAATCATCTCCCTTCAGTAAAACTGAAATATGTACTCTTACAACACAATAGAGAAAAAAATGATTCTTTCTTCTACTACATAATTTTAGGCATTTTGCATGCTGCTCAACTTAAAGTCTTATAAAAATGGTGGAGTATATTTTAGAAATATCTATTGTATCTTTCTAATAGCAGAGTTTAGAAATACTGAAACTCAGGAAACACACGTGACCCTAAATCGGTAATTGGGATCGTTTTGTCACATTGTGTTGTGTTGTAGCACATTGTATTTATTTTGAATATGGTATCTAATCATTACATTTCCCCCACCTCCTTTGTCTAGCAAAACTGCAGCATTTCATGCTTCTGGGAAACTCAACCTCTTGGTTGTGTGAAGATCAGTTGTATCTTTTATCACAGCAAACCTCGCAATATCAATGGATTATTTTTGCCACCAAGTAGCAGTGAGTATATTTTTTAAGTAACACAGACATACAATATTATAATGTGGTTTTGGAGTAGCAGCATAGAATATACACTAAATAAAGTATGGCAAAATGACTATGGTTTAATAGCCAATGGATGATTTGGGATGATTCTATTAAGAATCATAAGATAAAGCTTAGAATGAGCCATCAAGTAGCTAACAAGATGAAGTGAACAAAGAGCAAGTTACACTTGCTTTGTGCATATCTAAAGTGGACTTTATTCATCTGAACGTGAAACGGCTACTCACCTCACTGGGTAGAAGGAAATTGTGTCTCAGCAAAGCATCGTACAACTGGAGCCAAGCTTAGAGGTCATGCCTCACTGTTGCTCCCTGTGAATGTGCAGAAACTGATCTTATAGGTAAGGAAGAGCCAGGGCATGCTCGGAGCTGCACACTTCAGCTTTTAGAAGAGCAGCTATATATGTGGTTCTTTCTAAGCTTTAATTGTGGAGAAAATGCAACCGCATTGCTGCAAAAGCTGTAGCACAATTCAGTCTCCTAGATGACACTGAGATGCTGCTTTGTGGTGAAGCTCGTCCGAGCTCCTGGGAAGGGGATACAGAGGACGCCATACCCTAAAACAGTGAGTGGCAAGAAACTTGCTTAGGAGGTTGGGACTGTCAGGTTTCCCTGGTGCTGTAGCTATACCACTCTTCTGCTATGGCCTTCATATTTCTCACAATGGAATTATTCTAGAAATGAGCTTACAGGATATCAATCCTTTCGGATCTGAAAAATTGGCTTCAGATGATCCTTTGACAAATGGCAAAAATGAGGTCCCCTTGTTAAGTTCTTCTGGAAAACTCTGACCTCATGGCATTCATCACATATACAATACCTTGATCAATGATTCTCTTCCTCACTAGACTGTAAACATCAATGAGGATGGAGAGCATAACTAGTTTCTTTACCAATGCTCTCCACAGTTTCTAGAGCACAAATGCACAGGAAAATTGGATGAATAGACAGATGGATGCGGGATGGATGGATGACTACTGAAAGTACTGGGGACCCACTAGTGAAAGTGATTGCACCTACTAAATGATCACCTTGGCTTCATTGGTTTACATAGAGTGTAATTTTATTTCACCAGGAACGTTGTACTAAATTCCTTACATCCTGTTAATAGTTTGCTTCCTAATGGTCTATGATAAAATTAACTATCTTTCAAACTAGTTCTTTCAGGAATAGAGGAAAACAGACTGCACCTCTGTGCAAAAGAAGGGTAGAATGTCTGTATAACAATGGCTCCCCATTGTTAGACTACCCTGGGCTAAGTTCTGTAGGGATATATTTTTTTATTACTCTACTTTTTAGACATAGAATCTGGTGGTCAAAAATGACTTCTGGCTTTTCTCGAAGTCTTAATTTCTTCAATAGGTATCAAGGCTGAGCCTCACACTTGGAATAAGCTTTCCTCTCTTTCAATAGGGTCAAGACTAGATCCAAACACTGGGACAGAACCCTACGCACTGTACCTCCATTTTAAGAGGGATAGGTGGGTTTTACAGGTTGCTAATACCTTGCTTCTTCACATCTCCTTTCCTCTATCTATAGGGCACAAGAGGGAGCCCCATACACCCATCACGCCCTCATCATGTCCACTTACCGGATTTGAATTCACCAAGACTAATTTCATTCTGCCCTTTATTTCTATTTATCTCAGTTTGTCTTTGAATGATAAAAACACTCCTGTGTATTTCTCTTTGGTTCTCACACGACTACCACAAAACAGTTCAGACACCAGATGGGAGGCTTTTTTCCCATATCAATGATTTTTTTCCAAGCAATGCTCTGCAATACCACCTGGGTATCCTACAATGCACTTCAAACAGTACCTGGAGTTAGCACAGACCCCATGGGCTAAGGGCTCCAAAAGATTCCCCCTGCCATTACTTCAGATGTCAATCAAAGGTCCCCAGGCTACTCAAACTTCTGTCTAACTCGGTTACAAATTGGAGGTTCCCATGATCTCCCTCCTCAGGTTCTATCATTTGCTAGAATAGCTCACAGAACTCAGGGTGACAGTTACTTACATTTAGCAGTTTATTATATAATGTAGGTTATCATAAAGGATACAGATGAATGGCCAGATGAAGAGGTACATAAAGCAAGGTCTGGAAGGATCCAGAGCACAGGAACTTCTGTTGTAGAGTTGGGGTGTGCTATCCTCCCAGTATGTGGATGTGTTCACCAATTTGGAAGCTCTTCTAATCTCATATTTTAAGAATTTTTATGGAGACATAATTGATTTTTAACTCAATATCTAGCCCCTCTTCCCTTCCTGGAGCATACGGAGGAAGGTGCTGAAATTTCCAAGCTTCTAATCATGGCTTGATTTTTCTGCTGACCACCACCCTTCCTGAAGCTATCAGGACCCCACCCAGAGTCACCTCATTAGAACAAAGGACACTCCTATCACCCAGGCAATTCTGAGATTTGAGTTCTAGGTCAGGAAGTAGGGTCAAAAACCAAATATTAGAACGAAAGGTGCTCTAGTACTCTTATTATTTAGGAAATTACAAGGCTTTTAGGAGCTCTGTGCCAGGAATTGGGGGCAGAGACCAATATATGTATTTTCTATGATTTCACATCAGTGAATACCAGAAACTCCATCTCTCAAGTGAATCACTCTTATTCTTATTTGGTCCCTTTCATCCACCCTTCCCAACCCTCCGTTATCAGCAGGGTTCTTTGTCAAATTCCTCTCCGAACTTTCCCTTCACCTCCACAGCTAACATAAGCATAATTTCCTTCTATGGACCCTACTTTTCCTGCAGCACTCTCCAAATGGTGGCTGTTTTTTCTCCCAGTTCTCAAGTAGCATTTGACCTGGAGGTGAGGTAGAAGGTTCCTTTGGTCCTCATTACCAATTTCAAGTTCTCTTTCTCTTCTCCCTAAAACCATCTATTTTGTATCTAATGCCAACAGATTATATTTAACCCTCAGTTTGCTGGGGTTTTTTCGCCTCTGTTTACATCCATCCAGGTCCCTGCTGATTTTTCAAAAGTCTAAATTCCTGGCTCATTGTCCCTCTAACAGTATTCCTATGTCAATTCTTGGTGGTTTCAGTATATAAATATATGATACGCCCATTATCCTAGCCTCTCAGCTCCTTGAATTCAATTCCTCCACTGATCTTATCCTCCCCATCTCTGTAACTCTTTCTTAGTCATATCCAAGTGCTAATTACCACTCCCCACCCCATGATCTTAATTACATGCATTTCACCCTATGACCTATTTTTCTGTTTCAGTCCTTCTAGAATCCTGATGTAAACAATGCTTCAAATCCATTGAGATCTCCAATTCATTGACTGTACCATTTTTTCACAATCCCTCACCCCTGGATCTAAGTTCTAGGACACCATACTTTTTTTTTTTTTTTTTTTACTCCTATGTACTTAGTGCTCTGTTTTCACTCTCCCTTGTTGTTTTTTCCTCAACTTCTTACATGTGGAATGTTCTAGGAGTTAGTCTTTTGTTCTCTTTTCTTCTCTATCTACTCCCTTGGTAATCTCATATCTCATATCCAATCTTTATTTTGTTCACTGATGAATCCCAAGCACCTAAAGTAGGAACATAATATTACCTTTCACATAGTGGCCAATTCCACCCTTGGAAGTCCTAAGCAGTATGGATTTGTGTTAAGCAGGTTAACTGTTTTCCCTCTGCCCAGATACATTTCTGTGCTCTAGGAGAAAGGATTCAGTTTCCAGACAGTAGGGAATTAACGAGCTTGTTTGAATTATGTATTGAACTACCATATCATCTGTTCATTTTGAAAATATCTCAACCCCTCAGAAAGTATAATTTGATCTTTCGTAGACCTGATCTTTCCTACAGTATTTCCAGGAATGCCTATCTACCAAGATTCACATTAACCCAAACTAGGACCCATAAATCTTCTCACCTGAGACAAAGATTACATTATAAGGTTGTACCTTTATTAAAATCAACCTTTTTATGTTTTGGTAAGTGCATGGAATTGATCAATTCAAGGTGGGATTATGACAATTTTTTGATACCAAAATAAGTATCAATTCACACATAGCATTGTGGAATTTATATATAATTTTGTCCCTTAGGTTAAAATAAGATAAAATTTAGACATTTAAATGTACAACCTATAAGAATTTCTAGGGCTTCTGCTCAAGGAATTGAGACCCATCATGAGTTGGAGCCGTGGCAATGCTATCTAAGTCACCAGCTGTGCTCTTCCAGAATGAGGTGCTTGCCAAAAGCAATTTTTCAATAGTCAATTTGCCATTGCATGTCATCTTTAAGCACTAACTGCAATTATCAAGAGTTCTACATTTTTTGTCTGAGAATATAAAACTGCCAGTTAGTCTTTTTGCAATTTAAACTTTCACCGGCTAGCAAATTAAAAGGGGTTTTGGACTCTTTTGAAAGAGACTTCATTTAAATATTGCTAACCCAGTCATTTAAAAAAGAAGCCTAATCCCTCTGGTTACCATTCCCAAGTTTAAAAGCAAATGACTACTAAACCAAAAGATAATGCTAAGAAAACATAATTCAGTTGCTATTTGGTAGGCATTTCTGACTACATTTCATATTTTCTTTGCAAGCATGATAGGTACGTATTCTTTCTTCCATGGTATACATACATGGGAGGTTAGCGTATTCCAACTCTTCCCCCTAAGAATCTTTCTAAGTTTTCTTAACAACGATTTGTTCAAAACACAGTAGCTCAAACACTGAAGCAAATTCTTACCTCCTTGCCTAATTTCCATGTTATTCTATAATAAATAACTGAACGGAATAATTTGATTCTTATTTTTTCTAAGCAGTGTCTTAAGATACCTTGGACAGCTGACTATCTGGCCAGTTCAAATGAACTTTAGATCAGCTTGCTTTAGAAGGTCTAGCCTAAATGGATATGTGTACATGATCTTTTTATTCTAAGTCTTGGCAAACCATTGCTTAATAAATGGTCCTTAAATATAGTTTAATAAACACTTTGACTTGAATATTGGAGTTGGTAAAATAGACTAATTTTGTGTATGGGGGGAACAATTGTTAATGGTTATAAGAGGGGAGAAAACCTTCTCAACTCAATTCTTTCTCCTTTTGGGGAGAAGGGGATGGGTAGAGTAAATGCCATAACCCACACAGTGGTGATGCCTGGAACAGTTTGTGTTGGGATGGGCAACTCTTCATCCTGACTGGACACTGTGTCTGTTTTCATCTTTGGTCCAAAGTGCTTCTAAAGTACAACAAAATAAAGGCAAGGGCTGAAATATTAGTTCTCGAGGCCTAACATTTGTTAGTTATATTTGGGTCTGAGACCTCCACAGACTTTAGGACTGTATAAACTAAAATTATATGATTTTTTAAAAAAATGAAGTAGGTTTATGAGAAACAAGAAAATCTCATATTCAGTATTTTCAAATAATTTCTTATATTTTGTATTTTCTTGTGGCAGCACCGTGTTGGGGGCTTTGCATGACTCATCACAAAAAACGTGCCGAATAGATACTATTAGCATCCCCATTACAGATGGGGAAGCTGAGGCCTAGAGAAGCTAAATATCTGAGGCAGGGTACTTGCCTCAAACACAATTCTGTCTGACTCTAAGATTCTCTATGGCCTTTCAGGAATACGTCAGTTCTTTTGGTCATTTTAATGGACTCACCCATAAGACTTCCTCATCTGGTGGAGGAAGTTTTGAGAGGCTAATTCTATTACCCTACCCTGCATCCTTCTTTTTGAAGCTATTAAGATCCTTTGCATTTAACAGGAAACTCCCCTTTCCCCCCTTTTATTTATAGTAAACAGTGGACTTCTAGCATTTCTGAGTTATGTGTACTTTGATTAAATAAGATTCCTCTTTCTCTTATGTTCTCCATTTATTTGTGGCCACACAGTGGAACCTCTTCCCTTTAATCATCTGAAGCCGAGAAGCTGAGGTACCCCATCTGGTGTTCACCTTATCCAGAGGTCCTCAGCTCGGACTCCAAATTAGAATTACTGTAGAAGCTTAAAAAAACAACAACAACTAATAGTAACAATAAAAGCAACCAAAAAAGTTCCCAGTCACCACCCAGACCACCAATTAAACTGATGAGTGTTAAGCCCAGCCTTCAGTGTCCTTTTTTTACTGCAACATTTTATTTCAAAAATTTTTAGTAGAAAGTTTGCAAGAATAGTTCAGTGAACACCCATTCATGTGCTCTTAACCAGATGCACAAATAAACATTTTGTCAAATTACTTTTTCTTTTCCCTCTATTGTTGTTACATATATGTAAGTATGGTATGACCTATATGCATATAATGTTCCAATACATACTTATTTCCCCTTTTTGGAACCACTCAAGTGTTAGTTGCAACTGTTTGACACTTCATCCCTAAATACTTCAGCATGTATCTCCTAAATTTAAGGACATCCTTCTGCATAAATACACTACATATGACTATCACATATAAGAGGAAATCTAACAATGATGCGATACTAATGTCTGATATTCAATCCACAGTTCATAATTTTCCAATAATGTTCATTATAGCAGTGCTTCTCAAAACTGAATATTCATAGAAATTACTTGGAGATCCAGTG
This sequence comes from Ursus americanus, assembly GCF_024610735.1. NCBI lineage: Eukaryota > Metazoa > Chordata > Mammalia > Carnivora > Ursidae > Ursus > Ursus americanus. The sequence goes on from NC_142143.1 coordinate 30,574,972, forward strand.
AAACTGCAGTTTCATTCAGTATGTCCAGGCTGGGACTTAAGTTTCTGCATTTCTAACAAGCTGTCAGGACAATGTATTCCCAGAACTATATGTTGAATAGCATAGCCTTATAGTTGTTTGTTTTGTTTCTTTCAATTCAGGATCCAATTAAGCATCATTTATTGCAATTAGTTGTCATGTCTCTTCAATATCTACATTTCTTTTTTTTTTTCTTCCATGTTGTTGACATTTTAAAGAGTTCAGGCTAGTTGCTTTGCAGAATATCCTTTAAATGGGAATTTGTTTGTTTTCTGCTAATTAGATTTAGATTAAACATTTTTGGCAAGAATACTACAATATATTGTAAAATCTATACAGGTGTTCCTAATGCCCTAATCAAGCTATTGCATGAGGGTGTTCCCAAAGAATTAGTGAAAAGTGAAGAAAAAGAATTGGTGAAGAGCCTTGCTCTGTGAATTATACAAAATAATCACCATTTTTACTCTTTCAAGCAAAGGGAAGTATAGCCCCGATTCCCAGAATATGAATAAAAACAACTTATTTCGTTAAAAATAACTGAATTGTTCAAGCAAAAGATTCTTATAACCTCCATGTTTTGCCTATGCCATTTGTGTTTTAGTTAGGAAGGGATTTCTAGCAGGGAATATTGCATTATGATGACGACATGCATGTCACCTAAGTGAAAAGAACTGAGTTTGTTTTGAAAATTGATTAAGCACAGGGCGCCTGGGTGGCTCAGTCGTTAAGCATCTGCCTTCGCCTCAGGGCATGATCCCAGGATCCTGGGATCGGGCTCCCTGCTCCCCTGGGAAGCCTGCTTCTTCCTCTCCCACTCCCTCTGCTTGTGTTCCCTCTCTCTCTGGCTGTCTCTGTCAAATAAATAAATAAATAAAATCTTTATAAAAAAAAGAAAGAAAGAAAGAAAATTGATTAAGCACAGCCAGTAGTTGTTTATTTTTGAAATGTCCAGGCATGACACAGAAGTCTATGTTATGTACTGAACAAGACTCTCTTGGTTGAAAAGCAGTGATATCCTGTTAACTGTTAAGAAACTTATTCTCTTCCCTGTCCTCACTTTACCAAAAACAAAAACAGAACAGCAGCATTTGCTAACTTCCAGAGAGCACATACTCCTACTGTGAACGAGTTCAAGTTACCGATGTAACATCAGCTGGCTTGCAAAATAACAATTGGTTCTCATTTGCTGATCTGAGCCCACTCCCGCACACCTCTGATTTTAAGAAGACAAACCCACCTCAATTGGATTTAGGAAAACTGGAAATTATTGGCTCACGTAACTGAAGAGATTAAGGACAGAGCTGACCTCCGACCCTGCTGGATCCAGAGTTTCCTTCATCAACCCTTGGCTCTGCACTTCTTACCATTCACGTGTTGGCGTTGTCCCAGAAGCTCACATCTGGATCCTGGAGGCAGAATAAGCAAGGATGGAGAAGCCTGAGTCAGACTGGGTTAAAATCTCAATTTGCCACATACTTCCCAATAACCTTGGGCAACATAATACCTCTGTGGCCCAGTTTCTTCATCTGCATAATAGAGACAGTAATAATACCTATGTCATAGGGTTGGTTTGGATATTTAATGAGTTAATATCTAACAGTTTAGATATTTGGCAGAATACCTGGCAAAGAGTAAGCACTCAGTATTCTCATCATTATCATCATCATTTTAAATTAACCTCCAAAGAAATAAATCTTTTTCAAGCTAAAGCCTTAACATTGACTCTCATCTAATGATGTAGGAAACATGTTCATTCCTAGGAATGGTTCAGGCCAAGGGAATAGCTAATCCTTAGGCCTAGGATGTCATCATCACTCAAATTAAATAGATTGAAGATGTGGAAAAGTTTCCTGAAGGAAAACTAATGTTCTTTGCCTAAAATGAGGGAAGAAATGACTTTGGGGCAAACAAAAACACTGATGTTACTACATAATATTTTAAAAAATAAATCTTTTCCCAAAGAGTTAGATGAAATATATCTCATCACACCAAATTGATCTTAATGTCATGAAACTATGCTTTGGGTAGAAGAATCAAGGTGACCAAAATGATCAATTTGTGTAAATTCATAGAAATACATTATAGTACTTTCTTGAAATGCAAATCCCATGGGAAAGTTATTGTAAAATAACAAATGCATAATAATATGTATCAAAACTCTGAGCACACAATTGTTTTTACCATTATAGAGAGGGTAAATTTAACTGTCTAAATGAAGTTTTTTTGCATTACTTGACTACCAAGTAATTCACCTGAATTATTTATTCCATATTTTAACTGGGTAGCTTCTGGTCACTAAATGTGCTGTTTCTCCTATACTGTAACTTTTTCCTTCTGATGTATATTTTAAATCCCTGAATGGAAAGGTTTAATGAACATTGGTCGTTATTTTGGGGGAGGGGGGTTGGTCTTTATTTTTGATGAATTATTCCTTAAAACATTTTTTATTAAACTCATCATAAATTTAAATAGCTACAAAAGTTCCAACATTTTATAGTGACATTTAACAATTAAAAATTACTCTTTTAAAACATCAGATGACATTTGAATTGCCACATGATTTGATACTCATCACATATTTTTAAAATTTAAGAACAATAATCTCAATCAAAATTCAAACAGGTCCTAAAATGTATGTAGAAATGCAAAGAGTCAAGAACAGTCAAGACTGTTTGAAGAACAAGAAAATGACAGACCTTGTTCAACCAGATAGCAAGGCCTGTAGAGTGATAGAGATTAGAATACTATCATATTCACCAAGGGCTAACCAAGTCGACAAATGGAATAGAGTGAGAAGCTGGAGATCCCTGCAGAGAGGGACATTTGATTTGAAATAGGTAGCATGGCCGATCAATGGGTAAAGGGTGATCTTTTCAGTTAATGAGGGAAAAGTGAACTCCTCTGACACCATAAATAAAAATCAGTTCTAGGTAAATTATAAACCAAAATATAAAAAGTTAATCGTTAAAGGTTTCAGAAGGTAATAAGCACACAAAAAAGTATTAAAGAAATGATGAATAAATTTGGATACATTAAAACAAAAATTTGTATTCACCAAAAATACCACTGAAGAATGAAAAGCCATAGAAAGGGAGAAAATATTTTCAGCATATGTCGTTATATGACTGCAATAAAAGATTTGAACTCAATATTTGAAGAAAAATCAAAAGACAGAGAACCTGGAGAACCTGATGAAACAGGTTTCTCTGTATAGGCATTATCGACATTCAGGATACTTCTTTGTTGTGGTGGTGGGGAGGTGGTGTTGGCAGTGGGGGTGGGGACTATCCTATGCATTATAGGATGTTTAGCAGCATTTTTGGTTCTTACCCTTGGGATGCCAATATCATCTTCCTAATCGTGACAACAAAAAATACACCCAGCCATTGCCAAATGTTCCCTAGGGGAAGGAGTAAAATCATCTCTGGTTGTGAACCACTCAATGAGCAGAAAGCATAAACAAGATTTTGAAAAGGAAATCCAAATGTCAACCAACAAATGAAAATTTGATCAATGTATTAGTAATCAAGGAAATGCAAAAGGAAATCACTTTGAGATATCAAGCACACCCATTATTTTGGCAAAAATTTTAAAATCTACCTACTGTTAGTAAAACAAAGGGTGTTGGGAATTCTTGGGCACTGTAGTTAGTTTAAACTGAAACAAGCACTTTGGGAAACAGCCTAGCCTGATCTCATCAAGAAAAAGTTACACATAATTCAGGCCAAGCAACTCCATTTTTTTGAAGCATATATCCTAGGAAAATTCATTCTCGTGTGCACCTGGATACATGTAAAAGAATGTTCACAGCAACATTTTTTGGTAATGTCCAAAGGCTAGAAATAACCTAAATGTTCAATAATAGTGTGATATATAAATAAATTGTGGTACATTCATTCAATGGACACTATACAGTATTGAAAATGAATGAATAAAAGAAATATGCAAGCAAGGATGCATTTCAGTTAAAATACTGAGTGACGGAAGACAGAAAAAGAACACATACACTTGATTCCATTTATAAAATGTTCAAAAATGAGCATAATTAAGCTTTATTTTTAGAGATGCATACCTAGTAGTGAAATTATAAGAAAAACCACAAAATGAGTATTAGAAATCAGGATGAAGATACCTATTGTGGATAATGGAGAAGGAAAGTGATATAAAGTGCCGAAGACAGAGAGGGGCTGTTATTTCTTGACTTAAGTGTTGGCTTTGTGATGTTTATTACATTGCATATTTTATGATTGTGCACTCTTCCGTATATGTGTTATATTTGACAGTTTTCAAAAGGTAATAAAGACTTTAAACATTTCTTTAAAAATAAATCTTTTCTTTTCCTAAAACTATTATTTTCATTTTTCTCCTTCACATTCTTTTAAAGATTTTGTCCATTCATTGGAGAGAGAGAGCACACAAGCGCATAAACAGTGGGAGGGGCAGAGGGAGAAGGAGAAGCAGACTCTCCACTGAGCAGGGAGTCTGATGTGGGGCTGCATTCCAAGACCCCAAAATCATGACCTGAGCCAAAGTCAGATGCTTAACCAACTGAGCCACCCAGGCACCCCTCTTCCTTCACATTTTTATCCTAAGCTAATATTTTTGTGCTTGAGTTTATTGATCACCTGTCAAATTTAAGTATAATAAAAATGTATATATAAGTTGAAATTAAATTTTTGTGTTTTTTTCTATGACAGTAAGTCTCCACAGTATGGAATCTCATTGTCATTAACACATTTTTAAAACACATTTTCTTAGGGTTGTTGTTATTACAATTATTATTAATACATAATTTATTAAAACAACATAATTACAATGCACTTTGATAAATAATTGCTGCACATAAAAGTGAACTTTTATTGGAAAAGTATCTATTAATGAGCTGATGATCAAAATTCTTCTCATCTGTTTATGAAATAGAAAGGCATACAGTTAGAAGTAATATCCAGAACTAGCATATTATTGTAATTTTACTAAGAGTGTTAGGAGATAGTTAATATTTTATAAGCTGAAATAAAGTGAGGCCTGATTTTAATAAGAACATTTCACAATATTATTTGATAAAATAGGTTTTAGTTACCTGGTGGAATAACACTCAGTTGGAAGAAAATCATTTCAAAATATTTTTATCCATGGGTTTTAGCTAAGATATCATGAGTAATTTGGCAGTCCTGTAAATAATTTACTCTTGAATTAAAAAAATTGTGATTGTAAGTTAACTTTCAAAAATGTGTCAAAAGGAGTTTCACAGATCTGCTCCTCAGTGAAGCAACAATAGTTGATGAAAATTATATATTAAACAAAAAGTAAAGTGTCTGGAAATTGTCCTAAGGGCATACAGCAAGTATTTATTCAAGAAAATCTATTAGGGGCACCTGGGTGGCTCAGTTGGTTAGCATCCAACTCTGGATTTCTGCTCAGGTCATGATCCCTGGGTCGTGATGCTGAGCCCCACATTGGCTCTGAGCTATGGGTGGAGCCTACTTAAGATTTTTTTCTCTCCCTCTCCTTTTGCCCCACCCCCTGGACTTGTGCTTGCCTGCTTTCTCTCTCATGCTAAGAAAGAAAGAAAGAAAGAAAGAAAGAAAGAAAGAAAGAAAGAAAGAAAATAAAAGAAACAAAGGAAAATCCATTTAATATCAGTAAGAACAGCAAGTCTTTGGTATTTGAGTCACCACCTACTCCTCTCCCACCCCCCAGTTCAGTGTGGCAGAAGTTCTACTCTATGTGGGTTCAGCCAAGAACACAGGTTGCAGTCTACCTCCAGCTCCCTGATGAGGACTATGGTATCTTCCTGGGAGGAGCAGGTTGCTAACGTTTCTCATACTCCCTCACAGCTTCATGTTGAAAGAGCTCTATTTTTAAGGCAAGAGAGGCTAAGAGTTCTGGGTCTTCTATCCGGCCCTACTCATAGGGCAGAAGTTCTATTACAGAGGTAGCAGGCAGAGAACAAGCCCCCAATTGCCCAATTGTCAGAAGGGGTAAACCATAAATATCAGAGGCTACCACCCCTGCTCAGTGCCTGCTTATAAAGCAGGGGTGTCACTCCAAGAGAAGTGAGAGACTGTCCCTGTTCCCAGTAGGGGCATTGAGGTTTTGCTCAAGCAGGAGAAATAAGCTGTAAGAGCAGAGAACTCTGAAGCTCTCCAAAAGAGAACTGAATTTATCTGGAACAGAACAGAGTATGGGGAAGTTTATTATGGCATTCTGGAAAACAACGGAGAATTTGCGGGTAAGCAATGAGGAAGAGACTGGTAGCTCTATGAGAGCAACAGGCTAGACTGTAAACCAGATAAGAGTTGACCAAAGACAACCGAGGGAAGAGTTAAGAAGAGCTCTCCTGAGATTGGAACAAACTTGAAAGACTGGCCTCAGAGACTACCTCTGCAAAGGATCAGAACTTAACTGAATCAAATGGTGAAGCAGTTTATGCCCCAGTGCACTGATGGAAACAGTAGAGCAATCAACCACCAAGTAATGGAGTCTGACAGCTAGGAGTGAAACCAACAGAGTAGATAGCTTAACAGAGAAACCAGGGAAAGAGACAGAGGGAGTCCTGGTCAAACCATTGTCATCGCTGGATGACTGTGGATTTATCAAGGCTGCATCCTCTGAGGAGTGACATCAGGGGCTGTACACTGTGGGAGGAAATAGATTTTGTTAAAATAGTTCAACCAAGTCATTGAAATATTAAAAATCAAAGAACAAATTCTGGGGCTGGGGGTAAGAAATCAAGATTCAGAGTTGCTACAATACATTGTCCAAACTGCCCAGTTAAAAAAAAAAACAAAAACAAAAACTGGATGGGAATTTATGAGACATGTAAAGAAGCAAGAAAGTGTAACCCATACACAAGAAATAAATGTAGTCAACAAAATGCCTTGAGAGGGCTCGGAGGTTAGAGTTAGCAAACATATTATAATGTGTTCAAAGACCTACAGAAAACCATGCTTAAGGATATTAAGGTAGGTATAATGACAATGTCTCAATAAATAGAGAATATCAGTAAATAGATATAAACTATGAAAAGAACTGAATATTATAATAACTGAATAAAAACAAATATTTAGAGGGCTCAACAGATTTGAGCTGACAGAAGAAAGAATCAGCAAACTTAAAGATAGATCAACAGAGATTATACAGTCTGAAAAAGAGAGAGAGAGAGAGAGAGAACAGAAATAATGGCTGAAAACTCCCCAAATTTGATGAGAAATATTAATCTACATATTCAAGAAACTCAACAAATTCTAAGTAAAATAAGCCCAAGGATATCTGCATCCAGACACATCATAGTTAAAGAGTTAAATGCCAAAAACAAAAGCAAATTATGGAAAATAACAAAATAAACATGATTTGTCCCATATAAAGGAACCTCAGTAAGATTAACAGTGGATTTTTCAGACACATGGTAATCCAGAAGGCAGTAGGACATACTCAAAGTACTGAAAGAAAAAAAATATACATTTGCATATGTATATAATTATATTTTTGAGCCTATAACACTTAGAAATGTAATATATTTGGCAATAAGAGCATAGGAGGCAGGTGGGAGCAAACCTACATTATGATAAGGAAATGATACCAGGTGGTGACTCAAATCCATAGGAATAAATGAATAGAATCAGAAATGATAAATAAGAAGATTAATATAACAAACCCTATTGATACATATTTTCTCTTCCATGTCTCAGCTCCTTTAAAAAATAAAAAATTAAATAAAGTAATAAAACAATGTATTTTGGGGTTTGTAACACATATAGATATGATATAAAAACAATAACACAAATTAGGAGGGGGTGGAAGAAGGAATAGAGCTATATAGGAATAACCTTATTATCTCTAGCTGGAATTAAATAGTCTAAATCTGAAGTATATTTTGAAATTTAGGAACTATATGGTAAACCCTAGACCAACTCCCAAGAAGATACCTTTAAAAATATGGAAAAATCATAAAAATAATTAAAATGTTACACTAAAAAATATCTACTCACTACAAAAGAAAGCAGTAGAGGAAAAGAGGAACAAAAAAGAAAACAGGAAGTAAAATGACAGATAAAAATCCAACTGCATCAATAACATTGAATATGATTAGATTAAAATACAATAAAAAGGCAGACACTGCCAGATTAAAAATAAGGATTTAACTATATGTTATCTACAGGAGACACACTTTAGATTTAAATACACAAATAAGTTGAAAGTAAAAGGATGAAAAAAGATATACAATGGAAATAATTAAAAACAACAAGGAAATAGAAGACTTAAACAACTATAAAACAACATGATCAAACAGACATCTATAGAATATTCCTTGCAACAATAGCAGAATATACTTATTTCTCAAGTGCAAATGGAACAGTCTCCAGGATAAACTATATATTAGGCCATAAAACAAACTTTAATAAATTTGGAAGTATAGAAACTTAAAAATGGAAAGAACAGCTCATGTTCATAGATGTTATCATAGTAATACTCCCCAAATTGATCTATAGATTCAATATCATCCTTTTCAAAATCCCAACTGACTTATTTGAAGAAATTGATAATCTGATTCTAAAATATATATGGAAATTCAAAGGACCCAAAATAGTAAAAACAATCTTGAAAATGAAGAACAAAGCTATAAAACTCAACTTACTAACTTCAAAATATAGAAATTACTACAAAGCTACAGTAATCAAGACCAACTGATACTGGTATAAAAACAGATATGAAGATCAATGGGATAGAATTGAGAGACCAGAAACAAACCTTTACATCAGTCAACTTAGGGTCAATTGATTTTTGACAAGGATACATAGATCATTCAATGGGGAGAAGGATAGTATTTTCAACTAATGGTGTTGGGGCAACTGGATAGCCACATAAAGTTATTTTTGTACTACTTCCTTACACCCTACACAAACAAATTAACTCAAAATGGGCCAAAGTCCTAAGGAACTAACAGTATAAAACTCTTATAAGAAATCTTATGTCAAAGCCAAAGCCTTCTTAGAGATACCAGATGGACAAACAACCAAATTAGAAACGAATTTGATTTTATCAAAATTAGAAACTTTTGTGTTTCAAAGAATCATGAAGAAAGTGATAAGACACCCCATAGAATCGGATAAAATACTTGCAAATCATATATCTGATAAGGGGCGTGTATCCAGGATATATAAAGAACTCTTAAAATTCAATAATATAAAGACAATCCTATGAAAAAAAATGGACAAAGAATCTGAAGACGTTTCTCAGAGATTTACAAATAGCCAATAAACTCATGAAAAGATACTCATCATGCATCATTAACCATCAGATACATGTAAATCAAAACCACAATGAGCAACCACTTCACACCCACCAGGATGGTTTAATCAAAGATTAGTAACAAATGTTAACAAAGATGTGGAGAATTTGGAATCTTCATACATTGCAGATAGGCATGAAAAATGGTACAATTGCTTTGGAAAACATTCTGGCAGTTCTTCAAAATGTTAAACAGAATCAGCATGTTTCCCAGCTGTTCCACTTCTAGGTATATACCCAAGAGATGTGAAAACATATGTCCACATGAAAACTTGTATGCAAATGTTCATACCTACATTATAACAGCCAAAAAAGCAGATATAATCCAAGTGTCCATCCTCTGATGAGTGGATAAATTGTGATATATCTGTACAATGGAATATTATTTTGATAAAAAAAGGAATACAGTATTGTTACAGGTGACAGCATGGCTAAAGCTTGAAAACCCTATGGTAAGTGGAAGACGACATGTACAAAAGACCACACACATATTGTATGATTCCACTTATATGAAGTATCTAGAATAGGCAAATCCATAGAAACAAAGCATATTAGTGATTGTGTAGGGCTGGGGAGTTTGGAAGACATGAGGAGTAACTGCTAATGGGGAATGGGTTTCTTCTTTGGAGTGATCATATATCCTAAAATTGATTATGGCAACAGTTGTACAACTCTGCGAAAATATTAAAAACTACTGAATTATATATTCATATGGATAAATTTTACGGTGTATGAATTACATCTCAATGAAACTTCGAAAAATTTGACTCTAAAATTACTCTCTTTAATGTTCAGTGAAGTTTTTCTTTGCAATTAATGACAAGTCTTGGGAATATATATTGAGAATAGCTAAAAAGCTTTATTTAAAGCCATGTTTTTTCTTTAGAGTTTTTGCTAGCGCTCTTCTTCCACTGATGTCAAGAGACTTTCCCCTTGAGGGTTATATATTCCTTAATAGTAGTCCAAAAAAGGAAGAAGGAAATTTTTCAACAAAAATTCTTAAGTATACCATACTCTACTATGCATTTGAACGCATGGACCCCAATAGCACTTTTTCTACTACCTTGTGTATTCTTTTTCTGTTTCTGCTGTAACAAATTACCAGCAACCAAGTGGCTTCAACAACTCATTTGTTATCTTGTCATTCTGTAGTTGAGAAACCATGCAGACCTCCCTGGATTAAAATTAAGTTGTCTCCAAGGCAGCATTTCTTCTGAAGACTCGGGGAGACAATCTGTTCCCTTGCCTTCTCCAGTTTCTAGAGGCTTTCTATATTCCATGGTTCATGTCCTCCTTCCTCCATCTTCAACATCAGCAATGAAAGTCAAGTCCTCCTGACATTGCATCATTTGACATAGCGTGCATTATCACATCTCTTTCCTGGCTCCTTCCTCTGCATCTCTCTTCCATTTGTAAACACCCTCTGATTACCTTGGGCCCGCCTGAATAATTCAGAACAAACAATCTGCCAATTTTAAGGTCAGGTGATTATATCTTATTTCCACCTGCAGCCTTAATTCTGGGGATTAGGACATGGACTTCCTTAGGGGGCCATTATTCTGCTTACCACATCATGATTTTCTCCTGGTAGAAATGTGTATAAAATAAAGTAGTGGAGAAAGCCATATGGGTTTGAGGTAGTTTGGTTAATCAATAAAGGAGGATTTCTCTTTTGGCCAGTGTGCTATAGTAAATTCTGGCATGAGTGAAGGGTAGGCCTTCATCTTATAAAGTGGAGAGAAGGCTATTGTGAACTCAAGCCTGTTCTTAGGCTAACCAATTTTAGGGGAAAAATAAATGTGGAAATTGAGGATCTGGAATAGGATTCATTGGTTTCAAATTATTGGGATGGCACACCTATCTAAAGATTTCCCATAACCCAGGACCCTAGTTAGATGATCATTCATTTGGGGCAGTGGTTTCCAAATGGCGCTGATTTCATAATTACCCGAGACTTTAAAAAAAATGGAACTAGATTTTCAGGCTTTAATCTAGACCTGCTAAATCAGAAGATCAGAAAGTAGAGACCCAAAAGATGTTTTGAATTTCTTTTTTTCTTTCTTTCTTTTTCTTTCTTTCTTTCTTTCTTTCTTTCTTTCTTTCTTTCTTTCTTTCTTTCTTTATTTCTTTTTTTTTTAAGATTTTATTTATTTGAGAAAGAGAGAGAGCACGAGGGTGGGGATAGGGGCAGAGAAAGAGGGAGAATCAGGCTTCCTGCTGAGCAGGGAGCTCCACAACGGGCTTGATCCCAGGACTCCCAGGATCATGACCTGAGCTGGAGGCAGACACTTAACTTATTGAGCCACCCAAGTGCCCCTGTTTTGAATAATTTCTTTAGTTGATTCTGATAATTAGCCAAATTTGATAACTACTCATTTAGAAAACAAAGGGGATTGAATTAGTGATAATAGAAGATTCATGTATTCACCAACTTTTTTCTATTAATTGCTTGTTAGTTTTGAAAGTTAAAGGACATTTAAATGTGATCTAGAACTTTGGACAGTCTGACCAATGTGCAGCCAATAGAGAAATCTGAAAGTATCATTCTTTCTCACTTCCAAGAAATCATGCAGCCACAGAAAACTAGAACCGTTGGGTTTTTTCCTCTTTTGGCATATCTACTCTGCCATTATAAACTATGCCTTATTTGAATTTGTCTTTGTTAATTTGTTGTAAAGTGATTAATTTATTCTTATTCCATAGATACAATCAATGTAAGAATACAGTAATACCTATGGTCACTTTGAATTTATACCAAAATTGTGATGTGCCAAGTCATGGTTATAATTCCTATCTAAAATCTATGAATTTGCATATTTTCTGCACCTTACAGGCAAAATGTTGATATTTTTTGTTAATTTAATAACATTTCCAGAAATAAGAAGAGACACCTTTTAATAAAATATACAGTAAATTAGGAGGACACTGTTGATCATGGAACATGCACATAATATATATCTTAAAAAGACTGAAATTTTGCATTTCCTCTGTAGATATCACACCACAGAAAGAAACTCAGGAAGGAATTCCACCCCCGACACAGAGTCAGGAACCCCTGAAGCCTCAGGAGAATATATCACGACCCATTCACCATCCTTTAGTTTTAAAAACTAACTTTGAGGAAGAAGAGGAGGAAAGAGATGAACAAAATGGTTAGTAAGGCTTTTCTCAGATTTACAATGCACATTCAAAAACCCTACCATGTTGTTTTTTTTTTTACATATTTTTTAACTGTGAGGGGTTTATAAAGTAATGTATTAGGCAGATTTTGGTAAGAAAATAGCTTGAATTTTATAAAGTATATTCAATTCATTATGTTCTAATTTGTTCTATGTCTATACATAGCTTATGATCATTTGGCTTGGAGGGTTTTTGTTGTATGATGGCTGGGAGATAGATCTCATTTAAATATGTACAGTTGCTTAAACTGATTTTTCTAATACGTGAAAAATAGCAATTCGAGACATTTACCAGTATGCAAATTATTGATTTTAAAAATTAAAAAGAAAAACATCCATGAGAACATTGGGATTTTTCATTCTGATTTATATAGTTTCATATTATTCGATTTTGGACAATTTAATTAAAAATATATATCCTATAGATGCTTCTAGTTTATGGACAAAGACTCCTGAAGAAATTGAAGAAAAAAGAGCCATAAAGGAGATGTGTTATAAATCTGGTAAGAAATCAAACATTTGTGGTTTTTCTAATGCTCGATGTGACAAATATACTAACCTCTACTTTTCTAATGGGAGATTAGGTGAATACTACAGATTCCATACTCCTCCGGACATTTCATCATCAAAAAGCATAGCCTCTACAGCAGACAAAGAGTTAGAAAAGCCTTTGGAAAATGGCAGCGAATTGCAAGAAGGTAAGGAAGGAAAAGGCAGCATTTCAAGGTGATATATAAGAGATACTTGGTGTGATAGGCTGTGAATTATTTAGTAAGATGTACACTAGAGTTACGTGATAAATAATACATCAGAATTGAGGGTGTGGAGGAAGTGCTTTTATCAGATGACCTATATTTAATATGAAAACCTGTTATTAGTGTAATTATGCTTTCCCAGCGGAGCTACAGAATGAATAGGCTTCGTAAGCGCATGGCGGCACTACTCCCCCGATGCAGTAATTCTGTAAATAACTGGCTTTTACCATTTATTTTTCGTTGGAAATAAACTTCCCTGTGAATGAGGTGCATATTTTTTTCTCTGTGAATAGAAAGGACAACCTAGCCCCAGAAGGACAAAAGGGAGATCACAGAATGACGTTAGTCATTCAACAAGGATACATTTGTTCATTGAATGAGTGCCTATGTGTACCAGGCAATTTCAGAAGTCACGCATGTGGATTATTCCAAGGCTGGGGCTTTCATTGGTCTTATGTTTTGGTGAATCTTACTTTAATGTTGGTAAACATTTTGCCCTTGAAGGCAAGATAAGAACATTTTCTGGATATAAAACCAGAAACTCAGAGAAAATCCATGGATGCCATGAGTTTATATAGTTGTCTTGCCACTAGAATGAGCTGAAAAGTTTTGCTGCAGTAGGAGATTTGAATTCTTTCCTCTCCCTAAAAATAAAAAATGGTAGTTGGGAAAATGTCCCAACATCAAGATGAGGGTAGGATAAAGTAGAGGATCAAAAGTAGAATGCTTGCCAACGTGGCAAACTATTTAAACATATGGCGGTAGGTGGCAGCAACATACCATTAGATGTTAGAATGATTGGCGAGACAGCTGACAGGTGGGCACCCCATCTAGAGAAGGGCACATTGCCCGCATTTCCTAGACAAGGAAAAAAGAAAACAAATAAAACAAGCTAGCAATGAATATAAAAAGGGTAGATTAGAAAGATAATGACATGTACTTTCACTTTATATTATGGTTTTAAAAGCCTTTTATTTTTAAATAATTTCAGTTATTCATGAATAGCCTTCACCAGATTTCCCAAATGTTATATTCTACACATTTAATTTTTCACTTTCTTTCTCTAAATATACATATTGTGATTTTTTTTCTAAACTGTTTGTGCAAGAGTAAGTTGCAGATATGCTGCCCCTACATAATTCTTACTTAACTTTGGTATAAATATCAAAATCAGGAAATTACCACTGATACCATATTATTTACAGAATTTTTAAAAACAAATTTCACCAGCTGTACCATCAATGTCCTTTATAGCCAAATGAACTTTTTTCCTGATTTAGAATCCAATCTAGAATCATATGGTGCATTAGATTACCATAACTCTCTTATTCTGCTTTTAATAGCTTATTTTAGAAGAAAATTATCTAGAGATGTATAAGAAAAACACTAAGAATTATTTAATTATCACCGTATAACTACCATTTGTCAGTGGTAGACTCTAATACTTTTCATTCAATTTGTTCCTGATAAGGAAATATAATCAAAAGAAATATTACAAAATTCATTATATGAAGAACACATCAAATAGTTAAATATATTATACATACATAATAATGTTAGATTGTTTAAATTTTTAAATTGCCATTTAATAAATAATCCACATAGGAAAATAAACTTGTTATTTTCTTGATAATTATAAAATTTGCTTAAAATTTCTATATTTATAAATTTATTGTTCATCATACCACTATGCAAACAATACTTGCATTAACTTTTAGACTTTTTACTATCATCATGAATTCTATAGACTTATGTAAGCACCTAATGGCTCCTGGGGTGATTTTTTTCTTTTTCCTTTTCTAATTTTTCCTTAATTTTGTAGGGGATGGCCTTACAGTTCCAACAAAATTTAGCCTATTTGAAAGGCAAGGTGAGATAAAAGCATCATTGGATAGGAAACCAAGGACTGACATTGCTGCTTTTGAAAATGGAGGTGAGTTAAGTTATTCCTGGTTGATTCTGAATATATCACCATATAATAAATGAGTCTGAATTTCCTCTCTCATAACAAATTTTGTTTTTTCAAAATCTTTTTGATATTTTTATTGTTGGCTTTGGGTAAGGAACTTGAGGCCTGGAAATGTATATAATCAGTTGCCATAGATGAATCCCTATAGGAGAATGTCTGACACATTATGTGTACTCTGTGAATATTTGTAGAATAAATGATTTTATGTTCAAACAATTGAATGACTGGGTGAATGGAGACATGTTTATAGAATTTACAGATGACTGGAAGTTAATATGCTGGATCAAGGAGCCAAATTTAATAAGGTAAACTGAAACTGTGATACACATAAAGTCTTGCATTTAAGTTCAAGACCTTAATGGTAGATTTTCGTCAAGGTGGGAAAGACTTGACATGATATAGATTGTGAAGAAAAAAATAAGTGTTTTGTTGGCCACAAGGTTTAAAAATGATTCAGTAATGGGTGTCAGGTACCAAATAGCTCAGGTAAACACATATTGAATTATTAGGAGTAGTATAGGAAGATAATTAAATGTGGTAAGCCATTTAAAGTATTCGGTAGAGTGTCGGACACATAGAAAAATGCTCTATAAATATGAATTATTATTAAACTAGTTCCACTGATTTCTGTAATGGTAGTCCACATGTGTGTCATTTAAAAGGTTACTTGAAACAAATATTTTATGTTATGAAAGGGTAACTTGTATGGTGAAGAATCTGGAAATTAAGTATATAAGTAATATTTAAAGCAATTATGGATACTTATCTTGGAAAATAGAAGACCTTTAAGGAGCATAAAAATTGCTCTCATATCTCTGAACATGTTATATTGAAGATAAATTATATTTACTCTGAGTAACTCTAAAGGATGGTAAAGGGTAGAAGTAAAGATTTATATATGTTAAAGGAAATTTAACTGTGTTGACTATGTGAATTTTTTTGCAATTATCTCGATGTAAGTGTACATACTATATATTCATATACATACATATACAAGTATTAATCTAAAGATATGTGATATGTGTAGAGATGTGGGTGATTATCACTGAGAAGTGTTTAAATAAAACTGGGAAAAAGGTGTACTGTAGAAAAGGATAATTTTGTGTTGGAAGATAGTTTTGTACAACTTTCTACCACCATGGCCACTGACCACAAGGTATTGTCATAGGAGGTGACTGTTATGTTCCACAGAGGATCATATTTCTTGGAGTAGATGAAAATGAAGCTTTAACAGAAGAGAAGGAAATCACCATGTCAAAATGTTCAAATAGTAAAGGTAAATGAACCACCCTATAATTTTAATCCATTCATAATTTGGATAGATAGGTTAAATACAAAACTTGACACTTGTAGAAACCAATAGAAGAGGTGAGGTAATAAATAAAAATACACATTAAATACAGTGAATAGGAGTCAAAAACTCTTAAGGTTTCAGGCCTGGTCTGTTCCTCATTGTTTGACCATGAGACCATCTCTCTTAGCTTCCGTTTCCTTATCTAAAATATTGGCCTGTTGAACTACATAATTTCTAGGAGTCTTGATAGCTCTACTGTTACTGGTTCCGTTAAATAGTAAAACCAAGTCCTCCTTAGTTTCTTTTTCCAACTTCAAATACTCAGTGTGATTGAATTTTCTTAGAAAGCTTTGTTTGTGAACACTGTGAAAAGTATTAATCTCACGATGATGTCTATGATCTCCCCATTTTATAATTATTATTAGTCTGTGAATAATCAAGAGATATGATAATAAAATCCATCCTTTATAGTTCTATATTCCCGTTATACCAGGCTTAGAATCCCCCAGCTGGTACCTCTCTGCTAGGCAACTCTCTCAGTCACAAACTAAAGGTATAGCTGTCCTGTAATTAGAGGGCTTAATGTATTCTCCATCCAAATACTAACTAACTTCATCTACTGTTTTCCCCACCATTAAATAAATGTTCTCAAGAATAGGTTAAGGCACTTATGATCAATGGGAAATGACATGTAAGTCTCTTTTCATCTCTCTCAGAGATGGAAACATTTTGCCCAATCAAAAATACAAAAACCCCAAACCAAAAAAATTCTAACTATACTAATAGCATTTGCTACAATTCACATTTGGCTGTTTAAGTTTAAACTAAAATGAAATAAAACTAAAAAAATTAATCTCTTCAGTTGCAATAGCCATGTTTCAAGTGCTCAGTATCCACATGTGACTAGTGGCTATCATTTTGTACAGTACAAACTGAGACTATTTCCATCACTGTATATAGCTCTGTTGGGCAGTCCTGCTCCAAAGCATAGAACACACAAAAGTTTTTAATTTAACTTATTTCTCGAACATTAATTTAAATAATCATATTTGATTTAAAATTAATAAACTTCTGATTCTTTTATATGAATGTATTAAAAATATTGCCACAAATACATAATTTATATATTGAAGATATGTCTGTATATTGGATTTTTAATATTTTGTTAGTGGCAAACTTTGGGGACTCATTGCCATAGTGATTAGGGAATTTCAGTGATGAATTATAAAAATTAATATATGTATATATATTTTTTAAAGGTATGCCCATCATATAATGTTTGAAAAGTGAAATACCAACTGAAAGCTTCTTTTACTAATATTGACATTTTATTTTCTTAATTTGCTTTAAAAGATAACAAGGACAGCCCTCATCCAAAGCGTTCCCTAACTACCCGACTAGTACCTACAACGCATGTATTAAATGCTACTGAGAATATCAGTATGAAGTGCAGAGAGGACCCCTCTTCAAGTGAGACATTAGCTCTATCACTTTTTGGCCTTAGATATATTTGTCTTATCATGGATTTGTTTTGCTTATTTGAAATAGAATTTTTAAAAAGAAAGAAAAAAGGATGGTTTGAAAATTATTCAGGATTAAGAACTAAAAACAATATTCTTCTACTAACTCTGACAACGAATTGTGATGTAGGTCCTAGTAAATTATATATGTTCCCACTAGTTTAATTTAGGTATTAAAATTAATGATAATACTACCTTCTCGGAAGATTCATTAGTATAGCATTTTAAATTTAACCCATAGTGGGATACACTGACAGGTTTTTATTATGTTTTGGACTATTTTTCATGATTTGGCTTCTCCTTGCCATTCAGTATTCTGAGCTACTTCTCTTGATACAATTAAGACTCATGAATCTTCCTGTTTCCTTCCTTCCTTCCTTTCCTTTATTTCATTTCCTGAGCCCCTGTACTGTTCTTGGATCCCAGCCAGGCACCGAAGGAAACCATGATGGTTTACTGCTAAGAAACTCTGTTCAGTGACATTTGTTAAAAATAGGGTTTCCAAATCCTAGGAGTGGGGGCTTGAGAATAAGGGTGGAGTGTGATGTTTGGAGAGGAGGTGGTGAATCAGAATTCAAACTTAATGCTTAAGCTGAACTTGAGAGCTAGGGCAAAGACAGATGTATTAGTCCACTAGAGAGAGCTAATGTAATCTACGTAGTGAACTTGTTCATCTTCTCCGTGCAGCAGTGACTCGTGAATGTTCAGGATCTCACACAGAGAAACAACACAGGGAAATAACAAAGAATGCCCCTGTCTACTAAATTGTTTTAAGACTCTCTGGAGAAATGTCCCTCAGAAATTCCTAGAAAACTGGGCTTGTATATAAATTTTTCAGTGTAAAAATACGCCAGAAAAAAATGAATAATTTAGTGATCTTAGCACTTACCAACTCTGACTAGTTAGTCTTGTTTCTCCAAACTAACTACACACCCAAATTCTTAAAACTTAATAAAGTAATAGTCACTAAAAGCATTTTACATTAATCCAATTTCTTAAGAAGTAGACTTATGTTCAAAATAACATTCTAAAACTACTTAAAAATAACATAATGAGATATATAATTATATTTGGAATGTAATTTTATACACTTTTAAACAATTTACACATTCCTTTGGGGGGAAGAGCATTTTTTCCCTGAGGAATGTTACATATTGAAAGTTTTCGCATCAATTTCCTTGATAGTTTTTTTTGGGGGGGTGCTTTAAGAAATAAGTCACCCTTTGTTCTAGAAAGTAAAGTATTAGAGTAGTGCATTTATTTTTTTCTCTTGCTTGGCATATGAATGCACAGATATGTAATTATCACCTACAGTAATTTTCAGATGAAAGCATCTCTTAAAAAACTGTAAAAATTTGTATCTTCTTCAAGTGAATGATGTCCAGCCAGTGAGGAAGCCTCACTTTAAAGGTGTGAAAAAAAGAAAATGGATTTATGATGAGCCAAAGAATTTTCCTGGCCCAGGAATGCGGAGAGGTAAAGTATCTACATATTTGATATTTCTAAATTTTAATTTGAAACTAAATTAAGAAATTAAATATAAATTACTATTTCCTACCTGAAAAACAAATTACTGTTGTGCAACATGCTATTTTAGATGTCAACCCAACTCCTATAAATTTAGTTCTTTTAGCATACATTGCCTTCCATAGTGCTATCAAGCATTTAACCTGCAGTATGTTATTTCTGGGTATGATACCAGTTTGTTTTATCCTTCACTCCCTTCCCCCTTTCCTTTACAGCAGTACAGGGCCCAAATCCCAAAAATAAAATGAGTTACCATCGCAATAATAAAAACAGAAATGCTGAGAACGCATCCTATATCCATGTTCAGAGAGATGCTATCAGGACTGTCTCACTGAGTGCACCTCCCCGCAGCAGACCCACACATGGGTCCTACAATAAAGTCGATGTTAACAAGGAACCCAAATTCAACCTCTGTCCAGGTAAAGCCCTTTCCTTATGTGATTTACTCACATCCGTGGTTTGCATCCCCATGGAATTAAGTGATGGTCCAAATAATCTTCATTGCTACCCACCCCCCTCTTCTGATTCCAGGCCATCACCACACCAGGTCGTCTTAGAAAACTGGTGAGAGGATTTCTTCCATGAGCAGGAGTGCACATGGTTTAAAGGATATGTTAGAAAATGTGTTGGGTGCAGATTACTAGACATTGAACCTCCCTAGAGTTTTGTCTCACAGCACTGCACTTTGTTCCCCCTGGATAGCTTTATGTCACTACTGAGGATTGTTTTCAAATGGTTGACATTTTCTTGTTCCACTAACTGCGTTGTTCAATCATCACTTTCAGGCTAGTGCCTTGGCTTTTCCTTAAGCCTTCATGATTACTTTCTGAAAGGGTTAGTTTGGGGGTTAACTGCAATATTTTTGACAACCTCTCATCTCTCCCACCATGCACAGATTGCTTCTAAATCATTTCATCATGTAATAGGCAAAGTCATAGTATATGTCATTAAGTACAAGGCCACCAGGGAAGGAGGGAACTACGTCTTTTCTTCTTGTCTTGGATGAATTTTGCTCTTTTGAAGTTGGGTTTCAGTTCTCTCAACTTAACATGAGGCAACTTAATTCCCTCTAATTTCATGCTTGTATTTTCCTGTGTTCACAGTCTAGTTAGTGGAGTTCTGAATGTTCTTGCTTTCTGAAACATAAGTATAAATTCAATGTCTCTCTTAGGTTCTTTCTTTTATAATTTAAATAGAAGTTAGCTTTATTTAAATTGTATTTCTTCTATTTGTTTTAGAGTAAAATGATATATGGGTTTATATATAAAAACAAGGATATTCTTGGGTGAAACAGTCTTATTTATTATTATTATTATTTTACTGGGAGTGAATGGCTGTCTGGATTTGTGTTAAGGTGGTCACAGTTATGTTCACTATTGCTTTAGCGCCATTAGTGCAAATGTTAACACAGGGAAAAAAGCAAATTCTTAGTATTATTATGAACCATGCTTTGAGAATCACAGCTGCATAGTAATACTTAAAAACACAAACACAATATTGTTAGATAATAGTTCAAATATAAAGTTGTCAGAGGAAAGTAGGTATTAAAGAACCAAGTCAGTATATCAAGGCTTTGGTTTCCTGGGACAGGGTGTTCACTATGGTAGAGTATTCCCTGCCATCTTGGGAGTCATTTCATAGAAGGTAAAAGGAATTGGCAGTGCCTTCTAGGTCTTTTCTTCTTTTTCTTTCTTCTATAAGTATTAGCAGAATTGTATGGTGTAAAGCAAAGCAATGAAATATTTTGATCACATCCAGACACGATACTCTCCCGTAGGTTAACCTCATGGGAGAGAGCCTTATTTGAAGAATTGGGCAGCCAATTAAGAGGTGCATAACCATGTCCACTGATAACATAAATGGTCTTTTTTTAAAAAAAGATTTTATTTATTTATTTGAAACACAGAGAGAGCCTGAGCCAGGGGAGGGGCCAGAGGGAGAGGAAGACAAGCAGACTCCCCGCTAAGGGGAGAGCTTGACGTGGGCCCCCATCACAGGACCCTGAAATCATCACCTGAGCTCAAGGCAGATGCTTAACCGACTGAGCCACCCAGGTGCCCCATCATAAATGGTCTTAATAAACTCACTTGAGTCCCTGATGCCTTACCTTTGAAACGCTAAAATAAATTACTTAGGAATAGCTTCACTTCTGAGATATTTATAACTTTGAGACACTCATGGAATATGATTCTGAAGTTATAAAATATTTAATTCCTCTCTCTTTTTTTTTCTCAGATAAATATATGTCAACATCATATAATGGTTCAGCCTGGCGAAAAAGAATTCCTTTTTCAAAAACATATTCAAAAACTGAAAAGATATATACAGGTAAATATTTACTAGTAATTTTAATGTACCATTCTAAAAATAAATGACAAGGTTTTAAGTTTCAACGTCAGGAAACATATTTTAGAAAAATTTAGAGCATTCTCATGATATTTATGAACACAATTAACTTGGAATTTAGTAGATATCTTGTCTTCTAGTAATTTAATTTTACTTTGTTTTATTGTGTTTTCCTTTGCCTATTTTTATGTTATCAGAAATATTTTGATATACTTCTTAGATACAAGCTTAGCAGTTGCAACAATTATGTGTTAAAATTCATTCTTTGTTGAACTACAAAACAAATAATAAAACCATATTTTGACACAAAATATTAAAGCCCTACTATATCCACCATGGACAAATATTGGCTGGTGCAGACTAACAGGACACCTAAGATAAAGTTTCCAGGGCAGGAGGTTCTGAGTGATTACGGTGTCCCCCTTTTTGTTCTCTGTTCTCTGGAAGAGTATGGGAATCCTGGGAACCTCCCTAGGGTAGAGGTTTGAAGCAGACCTGACCTCAGGTGGTTCTTTTGCTAAGAAGCTTAATGAGCCTATCCTGGGGCTGGCACAGTAGATTTGGAAAACCACACAGGATAAAATGGTTTCAGTTACTCCAGAAAAAGGAATCTTTCAGAAAAAGTTCTTAATAGGGAGTTCCTACTTATATCTTTACCCTAGAACTTTCAGAATCATCTGAAATCCATAAACTTTTATACAAGAGCTTTCCAGAGTGAACCCAAAGACATCCGGATTAGAAACTGTCCATTTTCCCAAAAGAAAAACCAAAACAGCTGAGATCGTCAGTCGTATTTCTCAAAACTCTTGACTTTTAACTGTGAAGTCAGTTGCTTTTCTTTTTTTTCCCCATTTCTTCCCAAATCATACTATACTCTAAGAAAACTGTTGCTGTGCTATTTCATTGACTATATTTTCTCTTAGCTTTCTGTGGGTTTTCACATGTGATTGCACTTAATTTTGGGGGGAAGGAGATGAAAAGTTGGTAGAAATCCTGGATAAAACTACAAATTGTTGAGCCACATCGTTTTCTCCCGTGCTTTCCCTGTGGGTGTGATATTATTTGGAGTATTTAAGGATGCACTCCTCACCCCTGCCCATCTCCAGGTAACTGCTCTTGTATCTCAGCAGCCTTCTCCTTTCTCAGGCCGGGTAGTTAAACATGAATTACAGAAGGATTTGGGGGATGAAGGGGTCACTTCAGAGCATGAAACATGTACCATCCATGTATGGCACAGAAAGGGAATGTGACAGGTGATGTGAGCTTATAAAAGCACTTTTTTGTTCAATCTGTAGAGCAGAGAGGAGGGCATGGAGAGGCAGCAAGAGACCAGATACAGTGTGGGACTACTTACTTCATACCAGTCCCCTTCTGCTCTTCTCTTATCACCTCCAGCTATGCCAGGGCCCAGAGGTAGGAAGTCAGTGATGGCTTTCCCTTTGAAGTGTATAATACTCTGAGCATAAGGAGGATCTGCACTGCACTTCCCAGACACAGCCAGGGGAGAAAAGCTTTGGAGAGAATTTCTCAATGCCATGTCTTGGTGGGAGTGGGGGGAACAAGCCATGTCTAACATTGAGAGAGGGCTGGAGACAGCATCTTGGAATTCCCAAGCCCCAAGTTTGCTTGGGAGGGCACTGCATACTCTCGTGAGTTTCAAGTGAGAGTGAGTTCCTGGGAGAGGACCTGCAGGTCTACAAAAAGTCTCCTGGCTGGGGCTGAAAGCATAGCATCAGAAAGTTGGCCTTTGTGGTTGGGTCCTATTGAAGGGAGGCTCAACTAGAATCTCTAAAGCTTGCTCTGCCAGGAAGCCTCATATAACCCAATCGTCCACTTGTTACTTGTGACTTGGAGTATTATCTGAGTGCAACACCTCCTGGGAGTTTGTTAGAAATGTGGAATCTCCATAGCACACCTACTGAATTAAAATCTGCATATTAACAAGTCCCCCCAGGTGATTAAGATGCACATTAAAGTTTGAGAAACCTTAGGCTATGTTGTCTGGGCCACCATTCACCAGCCTTGGACCCAGGCCTTGTGAAGACCAATGATTGTTGAGATAATACTCTCTTTCTAGCCATCACAAAGCAGCAACCGTTCTCCCCTGTTCCAACCCTAAAAATTAGGTTAAGCAGCAGGGAGGTGGGAGAGGGAGGGGAAAAAATCCCGAGAAAGAATTTCAAATCCGAATGTGGTTGCAATACAAAGGTAAAGTAATAGAAATCACTGAATTGGACTAATTTATGTGCAAAGGACTAGATAAGTTTTCTACCTCAGGCAGAATGGGGACTTAGAGTCAAGAAACTAAATAGAATTACAAAAATCATTTTCTTATTTCCCTGGGCTTTTGACTGGGAAATTTATAACCTCTAAACTCCCACCCTGGTTTCCAATTGTTGTCATCATCAGACTAGAGAAAGATTAGCTTGTGTTTCTTCCCCCTGCACTTCCTGCTAGGGCACAGAGGAGCGATTTCAGCATTTCCCAGTGGACTGACTGCTGGAGAGAGGAGGCAGAAAGCACAAGCTGCCACTAGTCTATTCCGCTAAGGAATATCTCAGAGCCAAGGCCATAGACGTGTAAATGGGCAAGAGGAGCCTTTTGGGAAAATGACGTCCAATGCTATGAGGATAATGCAGCAGGAGAGGAAAATGTGTGGGAACCAACGAAAGGAGCTGAAGGAGATTAGAGAAGTCAGCCTTCCCTTGGGGCCACATGTCCTTTCTGATAAGGATGTAGCTGGTGTGACTGGAGGTGCCTGTCTCTGTAGGATGGAACATTCATTCTGTTCATTCTGGGTGCACCAAGGTACAGCCTTATATGCAGTATTATTTCCATCCTTTTTCAACCCTCCATCCAAATTCAAAACACAGTTAGCTTTGGAAAGAAATGGAATTAGTTTGAATAGCATTTTGAAACTATATGAATTAGAACAATGAGCTTAGGCTTCATTTTGCCTTTAGATTTATGGTAAGTAATTAGCCAAAGAAGTGCAGAACATTGGAATCTTCAAGAATGCTGAAAAAGAAAGTAATTGAAGTATTTTGTGTGTTTTATTATTAGAGCCAAGAAGAAATGGGAGCAAGTAAATCTGGAGGTTGAGAGAAGAGAAAAATGAGAAAAGAGAAAAGTGCCAGATATCATCTGATTCACAATCAAAAATGAAAATTCAAAGAATGAGATATTCAAGTACTCCATACTATATACTGGGTAGCCAAAGATGATAAAATGCAAATTCTGAAAATAAGATGCAGGAAGTACATTGTGCTCTTTCAAAACTGATAAAAATGCAAATTACAAACAGCTGCCTGTGTATTTATATAGGTCCGGAATTCATTCGATGCATTGCCACAAACATTTAATAAAATTTAAAAGTTTGACAATTAAAATCATTCTTTAATTGTAAACTAAGTTAGATTGCACAGATTAAGAAGTGAAACTGTGTCTTTGATCTCTGTTTTGCAATATTCTTTACAGGAGAAACCTCACATTTTCTTTCTTTACCTACATTTTAAGCTGGGCCCTCAGTGATAATAACAGATAAAATGTAAACAAATTCAATAAAGTCTCATGCTTGCAGTTTGGTGATGAGTATGTTAGAGGAATTCCAATAGAAATGCACTTTGATGTGTTATAAAAAGAAAAAAAAAAGATTGGTTTATTATGCAAGGGAGTGCTGAACAATGTCTTTTAATTGGCAACTACAAAATCTGTCTACTGAGATGTGTGAGATTCAAAACTGAAAAATAAACATTATCCTATGAAGAACAGAAAAATCATATGATCATATTAAAGAAAAGGATTTTTAAAAGGAAAAAAAGTGAATTAACAATGTGATGTCTCAAAAGTATTAGTGAGATTTTAAGGCTTTAAGTAAATCTAGAAGTAATAATGCTTAAAATTGAAAAAGAGACATCATTTCCATTTCTTTTGCACTTGTTTAGAATAATAAATTTGTTTTAGAATAATAAATTTTTAATTAATTTTAAAAAATTCATCTACACAGTGACTGAAACAAGGACTTAAAATTGAGAATTTATTCTTCAAACTCAAAGACTGGTATGACAGCAATATATGTGATTAACCTTTCAAATGCTGTTTTTGTAAGCTTGTAGCATTTATACTTCTGAGTTTATTAAAGCTCAGAATTTCACTAAGACTTTGGGACACCCTGTCTTTATATTTACATGCATCTTGTAGTTATTAGTAGCCTCTTGTTCAGTATTTATGGGAGTGGATGTTCATCAAAGTTTAAGTTTAGAAATATTTTATTTGAAAACATTTTATTGATGTGATTCTAGCTTGTAGAGTAGTAAGTCCTAGTTTCTAGCTTCCTCATGGTGCTGTATCTACCCACATTCAAGAACATAGGCATATAGTCATTTTGTTTTCACAAATAGAGTGGTCAGAAATGAAAACTGTGCCAGCAAAATATCTTGGTGAGATAGATTTGAGCAGGATGTAAGAAAAGAGCTGAGTGGAAAAGCTGTCTAGATGGAGGCTGATAGGAAACATCCGTAATTCCACTTAACAGATCTGTGTCCTTCCAAAAGTTCCTCTAGTGCTGAAGAAGGAATGGTTCTAAGAAGGCAATTCAAGATACCTTTCTCGATAAAGAAAGGGGGAGGTAATCAGAAGGGGGAATGAAGCATGAGAGACTATGGACTCTGAGAAACAAACTGAGGGCTTCAGAGGGGAGGGGGGTGGGGGAATGGGATAGGCTGGTGATGGGTAGTAAGGAGGGCACATATTGCATGGTGCACTGGGTGTTATACACAAGTAATGAATCATCGAACTTTGCATCAGAAACCAGGGATGTACTGTATGGTGACTAACAATATAACAAAAAAACATTAAAAAAAAAGATACCTTTCTTGAAGTACAGATTCTCAGTGTGTATCTTTATTATATGTAAACTGCTGAAGGCTCAATGAGGAATGAGGAAAATCTGAAAAAAGATTTGAGTTTCATTCTGCTGAATGTGTACATGTATTATTCCTGAAAAAATGGACATTTTTATTATGATAAACTTCGTCTAAGAGGCCCAAGTGGATGGTAGCATTAACCAACTCTGTTTTTATATTTGTGAGGTAGGGAAAAGGCATGGCTTAAATGCAGTAAACTAGGAATCCAGAAAGAAGAAGATAACAAGCCCTCAAACAAGAAAGGATGGAAGATGACAAAGATAAGTGGGCAACCAAAAATGTAGTAAGCCAGCAAGAAGTTATGCCTGCTGACTCCTGAACATAAAGTAAGGCATGTAAAGCCCAAGTTTATGACACCAGCAGGACGTAGTTGCTTTTCTGCCACTTCCAAAAGCTTTCAATGAATTTGATGGGTGTACTATGATTCTGCTCTTTTCAAAATTCAGTAGTAATGAAAATGTTGGCAAAAATAGCATGTATTCAATGCTTAGTATATTAGTTTGCCAGGGCTGTCATAACAAAACACCATAAACTGGGTGGCTCAAACATCAGAAATTTATTGTCTCATAGTTCTGGGCGTTATAAGTCTGAAATCAAGGTGTGGCAGCATTGGTCCTTCTGAGGACTGTGAGGGAGAATCTCTTTGGCTTAGTAGATTTGACTTCTCATGTCTCTCCACATCATCTTCCCTCTGTGTATGTGTGTGTGTGCAAAGAAGTGCAGAACAAAGACATGAGTCAGATTAGGAACTACCCTAATGACCTCATGCTAACTTGATTACCTCTGTAAGGATCCAATTTCCATACAAGGTCA
The DNA here is from genome assembly GCF_024610735.1 of Ursus americanus. Classification (NCBI taxonomy): domain Eukaryota; kingdom Metazoa; phylum Chordata; class Mammalia; order Carnivora; family Ursidae; genus Ursus; species Ursus americanus. The sequence goes on from NC_142143.1 coordinate 30,602,609, forward strand.
ACTTCTGAGGTACTGGGGGTAAGGAGTTCATATATGAATTGGCGGGGGTGGGGGGAGGCTGTAAAGATGTCTCCTGGACCTTCCCGGGGTGGGGATGTAGGTCTTAAATAACAAATCCACACTAACATTTCCATCTCCCTAAGCCTTTGAATTACTTCCTTTACAGAAAACCAAGGCAGATTTGGTATTTCTAGCTCACTCACTCTGGCCACCTTTTAGTCCATATTTAAGCCACCCACCCACCCACCCACCCACCCAACCAACCAACCAACCAAACTGTTGGAGCCCTTTTTAATTCCCTGAGCTGTGACATTAAAAGTAGAAACTCTGCTTAGTGGGCCCATATCAAGAAATTCATTGTGATCTAACTTCATGCTTCTTCCACTATTATTCCACATCTTTAATATCTATTCCACACATAGTCCCATGGTTTTTGTTTGTATAAATTAGCAAACTCAAGTAGTTCTTTTGGAGAGCAGTATAGTTCCTCATGGGTCATATTTCACACCTTGCCTTTAGTAGCCTGCTGGGACTTGAGTCTAGTTATAGGTCTAGAGCAGTGGTGGAGGTCAGTCCTGAGGGAAATCAGCATTGCCTTGCATGACAACTGCCTCAGTTAATCTCAGATGGGAGTAGTGCAGCTGTTTGTATTGGGGGTGGAGAGGCTAATTCTACTGGCAAAGACTCATCAGAATGTAGGGGCTCAAATGTCCCTGGCTTCATGAGGGTCTTCCCCACATCTCTCCATTCCAACTTTCAGGATGATGCTCCTTTCCAATCAGTGCCCTCACTTTACCAGTAAATCACTTGTGAGCCTGGGATTTCCATTTGTGTTGCAATTCAGTGGCTCACAGAATGAGATTATAAGTTTGTTTTTCAGAAATCTCACTCCTGTGCCTATGAGGGATAAGGATCTTTTTTCAGGGCAGCTTTCAAATCATTTATGTGATGTGTGAGCTAGGAATTCAAGATCCTTGCCTCTCATAAGTGTTTGTGAGTCTACGATGGTGATATTTGTGTATTTCTTGTGCCCTTTCACACCATGAATGATCAGTGCTTTCTTTACTACTAAAAATAGAGTCATTAGAGTCTTTAAACCTAATCAGATTAGAGAGCAAATTCCAGAAATCCCAGAACCAATTCAAAAACTTATCTTTCAGATTCTGTTCCTATACAGCCACTCTTAGTACCAAAATCTATATTAGAATTCTCCAAAGAAACAGAATCAATAGAGGATATATATATATATGTAAATGTAATTTTTAATATATTTGTATTTTGTACAAATACATATATTTATATATTTTATATATAGATTTATTTTAAAGATTTGACCTTTGCAATTGTTGAGGTTTTGCAAGTCTCAAATCTGATGGAGGAGGCCAGCAAGCTGGAGACTCAGGGGAGACTGAAGGCAATCTGATGGAGAATTCTTTTTCACTTGCGAAGTTCGGCCTTTTATGCTATTTAGGATGAGGGCCATCTATATTATGGAGAGCAACATGCTTTACTTAAAGTCCTCCAGATTTTGGGCTCCATCTCCTCAACTCAGAGCACTGGGCGTTATATGCAACTGATAAATTGTTGAACACTACATCAAAAACTGGTGATGTACTGCATGTTGGCTAATTGAACGTAATAATATAAAAAAAGGGTGCTTGGGTGGCTCACTTGGTTAAGCATCTGCCTTCGGCTCAGGTCATGATCCCAGAGACCTGGGATTAAGTTCCGCATTGAGGTCCCTGCTCTGCAGGGAGCCTGCTTCTCCCTCTGCCTCTGCCTCTCTCTCTCTCTCTCTCTCTCTCTCTCTCGGTCTCTCATGAATAAATAAATAAAATCTTAAAAAAAAAAAGTCCACCTATTTAAATGTAAATCCCAACTAAAAATATCCTTACAGAAACATCTAGAATAATGCATGACTAAATATCGGGTCAATGTGGCCTAGCCAAAGTGACAAATTAATTAATCTTCTTGGATAACCCCAGATAGTCTATAGTCAGGTGAGCAGGAACCTTAATTTCCCTTTGCCATATACTCTAACGTATTCACAGATTCCAGGGATCAGGGTGTGGGCTTCTGGAGAACCACTTTTCTGCCTATCACAACTACATTTCTTACACACAGTAAAACTAACAGTTGTTACTACATAGCAGGCACTATACTACATGAAACAATTCATTGAAACATTAGTACCCCAACCTACAAAAAATTAACAAACTGAGTTTGGAGTTATTATTGCCCCCATTAATGAGAAACTGAGGCACTGAGTAGTCATAATTTGTAAGTGACAAAGGCAGGATGGTACCATCTGTGCTTGTGACTCTAGCCTATTCTCTTCACTCCACTAGACTGGTTAAATATCTGATTATACTTCTTTTCCTCAAGGTCCAACTTACTCTAAAGCCACACTGGACCACTCTGGGCCAGTGATAACAACTTCAGAGTCATGACAGTAAAACTCATAGGCAAGCTTTCTTCCCTATTACTGCCTTTTTGCCCTCCCTTAAGAGTGGTTAGCTATGTTCTTCATATCCATGACTTTTCCTCATAAAATAAGGAAAAAGCAAATATCAAAATATGCATATTGTATTACATTTGAGTTTTCTGATAACCAAGGCAAGAAAGAAAACACAATTACATCAGAAAATAATACTAGTGCCCCCAGGACAATATTTTTTTTATAGTACTACATTCTAAATGCTATTTATTTTGTGTAAATATAACTATAATTGTGTTAGTCCATTTGGGCTGCTACAAATTGTCCCAAAATTCTAAACATAAAGCTGGACTTCCAGTCATTACATGGGGTTATTTGTTAGCTTACTTTATAACTTTCAAATACTTAAATAATGATATGTGGATCTTCATATCTACTCTTACTCTAGACTCTGCAAATATTAGGGATAGTCTTAGCCCACTTAGCATACACACACCAAAAAGCAACAGTAGCAGGTGGTATCTTTTTTTTTTTTTTTTTTAAGATTTTATTTATTTATTCGACAGAGACAGAGACAGCCAGCGAGAGAGGGAACACAAGCAGGGGGAGTGGGAGAGGAAGAAGCAGGCTCACAGCGGAGGAGCCTGATGTGGGGCTCGATCCCAGAACGCCGGGATCACGCCCTGAGCTGAAGGCAGACGCCCAACTGCTGTGCCACCCAGGTGCCCCTAGCAGGTGGTATCTTAACACTAATTGTTTCATTTTTTTTATGCAAACACTGGACAGAACAAGAAAGTCTGTACTAGCTGTATCAGGAATCTGACCTTTTGCCAGAAACTTGTCAGTACAGTGAAGAAACAGAGTTGAGCAGAAGGATCAGTGTTAATTACATTTTCAAATATATTTCAGATGGAGAATGTATTGGACAAATATGTGATCCCTAAATAATTTCTAATTCCTTGATTCTATACTGCCTAGGTAATTCAGAGGCTTATTGTAGTGTAGAACTGTTGTGGGTGTTAAGGAAGCCTTGTGTAAAACCAGAAGCTCTGGGCCCTATTCTGTGAACAGTAATGCATACCATTGTTCTTTGCTAGTAGCCAAAGAACGACTTGGGAAAGTTATTCAATCTTGTTTAGTCTGCCCTCTAATCTTTAATATTAAGAATCCGAAGCAAAGTAGTCTAAGATCTAGAATAGCTTCATAGATAAAGGCAGCACTAGCATCTCTCAACTGGTCATATTTTCTCAAGTATCTTCATGCAACTTTGTTCCAGTATTACATTATTAATCGTTGTAATAATAGGGTGATAGATAGAATTTAGTATAGTGCCTAAAAATAGTAACTACCCTGTAAATTGTAGCTTCTAGGAAAACATAATTTATTGTAAAGAATGAAAATATAAGTCTTCAGTTTCCAGCAGGATGGTAAAATATTTATTCAGAGAATAGCCCTTTCTGTAAGAACATACCTAACTATGTCACATTTAGAAACAACACAATGTAAAACAAAAACATCTCTTTCAGTGCATGTCTGAGCAGGAAGGAAAGAAAAAGATTTCCTCAGAAGCCAGAATGACAAGGGGGGATCCAGAAGAATAAGGAAGCATGAAAGCTGGTGTCTGCCTCGGGGTATCTGCAGATTCCTGGTTCCATGGAGTCTGGGCTTCAGTGGTCCACAAACTGGACCATAAGAAACAACATCTAAGGCATGAACAGAGCTGGGGACGGGATGAAAAACTACACAAAAAGCCAGGACAAATTAAAGATGATATGCTCAGAGAGGAAACTAGAAAAAGAACCCTTAGCTTGTAGACAGAGACACTGTGACTATGTAACCTCTTCTCTTAAAACTTTAAAGACCTAACTTTTTTTCAGGTGAAATTGGGGTTTATGTGCCAACAAACTTCAAGTGAAAAATGTAGTATAAAGTGTCCTCAAATTGGTAGTGCCCAGGCACTTGGATGAAGTAAAGCTATATCATTTCTGGTTTCTGGTCTCTAAATTCAGATATTAAGGAATTGCTAAAGATAAAATTCCAAGTGATGCAAATTTGTAATTAAAAAAATTAAATAGGGGTGCCTGGGTGGCTCAGTCGTTAAGCATCTGCCTTCAGCTCAGGGCATGATCCCACCGTTCTGGGATCGAGCCCCACATTGGGCTCCTCCGCTGGGAGCCTGCTTCTTCCTCTCCCATTCCCCGTGCTTGTGTTCCCTCTCTCACTGGCTGTCTCTCTCTCTGTCAAATAAATAATATCTTAAAAAAAATTAAATAGATGCAAACAACCATTAGTCAACAGTAGCAATGATATATGAAATAAGACTTGCAAAAAATATTGAAAGTGTTTTTAATAATTAAAAAAATAAAATAATGCATTGAAAATATGAAGAATTGGCAAAAATCTGTCAGTATTGGCCAAAAATATTTGAAAAGGAATCATATAGAACATAACATAAAATAGTTAAAAGTGGAAAAATAAAGGATAGAGTAAACAATGATAAGAAATTGCTGAAGAAAGTATAAACTGAAGAATATATTTGAATAAGTTATTAATAATATATCACAGAGAGACTAAAAAATGAAAAATGTAAGAGAAAGGTAAAGAGAGAATTGGAATTCCAGAGGCAACAAAAGAGAAAATGAGAGAAAGACAAAGGAATGGTTGGAAATGTTTCAGAATTGTTGAAAAACACCACCCTCAGCTTCAGGAAGCCCACTGGGTCAAAAAAGAATGAACAAAAAGAAACTCATATCTGTACCCTCTACTTTGGACTGCTGTATGTCAAAAATAACATCTTAAAGAAAATAGAAAGAAAAGACAATTTATGAACAAAAGAAGAAACAGACTCTCCACTGCTAAATGTAGAGAAGAGGCCACATTGCAAGAGGGTAGGAAGGGTGAAAATGCGGTCTGGAGCTAAATGGACCTGTCGTACTATCAATGGGAAGGAGGGAGGCCACAGGCATGAAGTAGGGAAAGAAACCGACGCCACACCAGGACCCCAGGCATGGGGGAACCCACAGGGGAAAGACAAATCCCCGTAACATTTGGTGTTGAAAACCAAGCGGCATAATTTTGTGAGTTCTTATAATCAGCGGGGATTAACACCTGGAACTTTAAAAAGCAGCAGACTCAACTCTGGGAGAGCCAGGAGGATGACCGGAAACTGAGTCCCCACCATGAGAGAGATAGCACAACAAACAGCCCAATGGAGATACAGCATAGAGGCAGCAGTTTGAAAAATACCTGGGGTATATGGGAAGCTATAGTAAACAAAACAGTATGGTACTGGCACAAAAATAGACACATAGATCAACAGAACAGAATAGAGACCCTAGAAAAAACCCACACATATATAGTCAATTAATCTTTGACAAAGGAGGCAAGAATATGACAAAAATCTCCCATAAATGGTGTTGGGAAAACTGGACATCTCCATGCAAAAGAATGAAACTGGACCACTTTCTTATATCATACAAAAAAATAAACTCAAAATGGACTAAGGATCTGAATGTGAGACCTGAAACCATAAAAATCCTAGAAAAGAACACAGTAATTTCTTTGACAGCAGCTGTAGCAACATTTTTCTAGATATGTCTCCTGAGGCAATTGGAAAGAAAAGCAAAAATAAACTATTGGGACCTCTTCAAAATAAAAAACTTTTGCACAGCAAAGGAAACCACCAGCAAAACAAAAAGACAACCTACTGAATGGGGAAGATATTTGCAAATGGCATATTCATTTAAGGGTTAGTATCCAAATACATAAAGAACTTACACTACTCAGCACAGAAAAACAATCTGATTGAAAATGGCAGAACACATGAACAAACATTTATCCAAAGAAGACATCCAGATGGCCAACAGACACATGAAAAGATGCTCAGTATCACTCATTATCTGGCAAATGCAAATCAAAACCACAATGAGGTATCACCTCACACCTGTCAGAATGGCTAAAATCAAAAACATAAGAAACCAGTGTTGGCAAGGGTGTGGAGGGAAATACCTCTTGTGCACTGTTTGGTGGGAATGCAAACCGGTGTAGACATTGTGGAGAACAGTATGGAGGTTCCTCTAAAAATTAAAAATAGAATTACCATATGATTCAGTTATTACATTACTGGGTATTTACCCAAAGAATACAAAAACACTAATTTGAAAAGATATATGCACTTGCTCCCATTTATTGCAGTATTATTTACAATAGCCAAATTATGGAAGCTACCCAAGTGTCCATCAATATGTGAATGGATAAAGAAGATGTGGTACATCTGTAATGGAATATTAACTCAGCCATTGAAAAAGAATAAAATCTTGCCATTTGCAACAACATGGATGGATCTAGAGAGTATAACGCTAAGTGAAATGAGTTAGTCAAAGAAAGACAAATACCATATCATTTCACTCATATGTGGAATTTAAGAAACAAAACAAAACAAAAAGACAAACCAAACGCTGACTCTTAACTATAGAGAACAAACTGATGGTTACTATATGGGAGGTGGGTGGGGAGATAGGTGAAATAGGTAAAGGGGATTAAGAGTATACTTATCATAATTAGCACTGAGTAAGGTATAGAATTGTTGAATCACTAATTTGTACACCTGAAACTAACATACATTAAAAAAAGAAAAAGAAACAAAACTTCAGAACACAGAAAGTTTGAAAGCAAAATGAGAGAAAAAGACACACTAGTGAATACTAATAAAATAAAGTTAATATTGCTGTATTACTATCATATGAAAGACCATTAACACAGAAAAAATTACTAAAGATAAAGTCACTACATATGAATAAAAGTTTTTGTTTATCAAGAATACATAAAAATATACATAAAGAAAAAATTGACAGTACTACAAATAGAAACGGATAAGACCATCAACATAGGAGTATTTGCTCAGTAATTGATTAAGTTTAAAAAACAAATATATTAAAAATTTCAACCAAACGATTATTAGTATGCTTGACCTAATAACGCATAGAGTAGTATGGTAGGCAGAATTCTAAGATGTTCTCTAAGATTCCCACCCCACCTTAGTGTACATGCCCCATGTAATTCAAGACTGTGAATATGATGGGATAACATTCCTGTGATTAGATTTTGATATATGGCATAGTTGACCTTAAGAAAGTGAAATTATCCTGGCTGGTCCTCATCTAATCAAAAAAGTCCTTAAAAGGTACTGAATTTTTTATCCTGATGAATGGAATTAGAACCATGGGAGGGAATCAGTGCATAGGAGATTCTTTGTTGCTCGCTTTGAATATGGAGGAGGCTGCATGACAAGGTTTGTGGGTGGCATCTAGTTGCTGAGAGTGGTCCCCAGCTTTGTTGACAGCCAGCAAAAAGATGGAGAACTCAGTCCTACAAATGCAAGGACTGGATTCGGCTAACATCCTGAATAAGCTTGGAAGTAGAGTCTTCCCTAGAGCTTCCCAAAGGAAAACAGTCCTTCCATCTAAGACTCTGATCAGAGAACCAAGCCATACAGTGAACTTCTGACCAAAGCTAGAATTATGAGCTAAAATATGAGTTTTGTTTTAAGTGGCTAATTTATGGTAACTTGTTATAGAGCAATAGAAAACTGTACAACCACTATACTCAACAACTAAAGATTTCACATTTTTTTCAAACACACATTGGTAATTTATGAAAAATGATGACAGATTTGGTCATAAAGCAATTTGTAACAAATTTCAAAGAATGTGTTATGTGTATAGCGTGCTGTCTGATAATACAATTTGGTTAGAATCAACAAAAAAATGAGTAAAGATACCTATGTATGTGGAAATTAAAACATTTGTCAATAACTCATGAATTAAAGAAAGAAACATAATTAAAATACACTCAGTAATGAATGATAAAAGTTCTATGTATCACAGTTTGTGGAATGCAGCTAACTCTTAGCAAGCAAGGAATTGGAGGAATCTCTTTAAACTGGTTATCCATAAAATCTTACAATGAACATATTCACTTGTGAATGCTAAATAATTTCCTTTAAATTGAAGATCAAAACAAGTTGCCTACTATCATTGCCTTATCAATTTCCTAAAGGTCTTAGTAGGCATAGTAAGATAAGAAAAAAGTAATAACCCCTATAATAATTGGAGTTAAGAAAATAAATAAGTCATTGTTCCTAGGTGTTGACTGTCTATATAGAAATCTCCAAATATTTACAAATTGTTAGAATTATCAAGAGAGATTATCTAGTTTGGGATATAAAATTGATATACAAAAGTAAATTGTATTTTTATGTACTAACACACATACATAGAAAGAGCAAATAGGTGAGAAAGGATATATTTATAAAAACAAGAAAAATATGTCTAGGAATAAAATAACAAATGGGTAAGACTTTGGTGCAGAAATCCATAAAACTGTAATGAAAGTTTTTAACAACACATAAATAAACAAATAAATAAATAACAAATAAAATGCTATACCATGCTCATGGATAGACACAATATATTAAAAATGTCAATTGTTAGCAAGTTGGCCTATTCAATATCATGTCAACCAAAATCCTAATAGGTTCTTTTCATGAAACTTGACAAGCCTATTTTAAAATTAATATGAAATTTCAAAGCCTCAAGAACAGTCAAGCCACTACTAATAGAGAAAAGTAAAATGAGGGGAGTTGCCCTGACAGAAATTAAAATTTATTATTATAAAGTTTTCTAATATTATAAAGCTATATTTTAAATTTGTTACAGCATAGTATGGATATTTGAGGAAAAAATGGAAAAGAAGAGAAAACCAATCTATATGTCTATATAAATCAGATATATAGCAGAAGCGGTATTTCAGATCAATGGAGAAAAAGGCTCTTAGATAAATGTATCAGGAAATTGAGTATCCATATAAGAAAAAACACAATGGACCCTTAATATAATGCAAAAAATAAATTTCAGATAAATCAAACACTTAAATATCACAGGCAAAACTTTAAAATTTACAGAAACTGTATGTTGAATGCATACATGATTCATAGCACATTTAGAAATGTACCACTGATTGAAAAGTTTGATATGCTTCAACTAACTGCTATGCTTGTCAATATTTGGGTAAATAAAGGAAGGCAGAAAGAGAGACTGGCAAGCATGTTTCACTTCTTAAGTCACATAGAACCCCCTAAATATATGCTGTAAATAAATAAGGGCACATTTATAAGAAATTAGTCCCCAGTCCTCTGACATTTTTTGATGTAGTTTTGAATGTAGGTGAGGTCCGGAGCTGACGGCCAAGAAAGAATTCTTGAGGTGTCTTTGGTGCACAAAGGTGATTTTTTTGAAGCACGGGGACAGGACCCATGGGCAGAAAGAGGGGCTGCACCAGGGTTGTGCGGGGTGACTGATTATATACTTGGAAGTCAGGGGTAAGGAAAAAGGGAGGTTTTCGAAAGAACTTTCAAATGCTAAAGTGAACCAAGGAGATACTGGAGGCTTTGCCATTGTCAAGGTTGTTTTTCCCTCCAGTAAAGCATTAACATTAAGACAGTTGGGAGTTTCCTTCTGGAAGTTAGGTTATTGATAAGAATGCTTTTTTCCTGTACATCACTAAGACATTTGTAAACTGAGGGAGGCTCCTGTCTTGCTGGACTGCGATCTCTATTAGTTAACCATTTGTTTTTCTCTTCCCTTAGTTTTAGGGTAGGCAGGAGTGCCTGAGGAATGTCACACAAATCCCACCTTGGGGGGTTAGTTTCCGGTGTCAGCTTGTGCTTTGCCCTCAGCTTGCCTTTTGCTCCCTCATCATTTATGACTTACAGGTTCATAATCTCTCTCTTTTTATTTAATTCGTTATTCCTGGATTGTACATGACTTCTTTTCTCACAGTACAACTACTTTTACCTACACTCTTTTTTCTTAGGTTACTTGAGGGACTCAAATAACTTGTTTCAACTCAAATCTTATGATACGTGCATGCTATCTTTAAGGAAAGTTTACTGTAGAAAGTCTTTCCTTTGAAAATGATTTTTGGCTTCTTTAATAGAAGCGGCCATTTGACCTGGAAATGGAAGTTCTAGCTAGACAGTTTCTTTTTACTTACAACTATTTTGTCACAAATTGAAGTATAAACTGCTTGGCAGGGGGAAAAAAAAGGCCAGAACTTCTACTTTGCTCCTGGCAAAAACTCAAAAGGACAATTTGTACCATTTGTAAGCTAATCAAAACAGATCATCCACACTGAAGCTGGGAGAACTTTTGGTTCCAATTCAATCTGCTTTGAGTTGGTTTTGGATGGTGGTGTTTATGGAGATAATTGCCCCCATTGCCAAATTGATGTTAATGTTCTTCCCCCCAGGAAAAAGACTGCCAAAGAACAAATTAAGGGTGACTAGCAGGAACAGTAGGTAATTACCAATAAGTTCAATAAAGTCACATGAGCTTTGGAGCCAGAAGAGCCTTTTTTTTAGGCTCTTGGGTTTATCAGTTGCTAGTTGTTTGGCCTAGGCGGAAATACTTAGTCTCTGAGCACAAATTTCCTCATTTGTAATATTAGGGTTTCCTGACAGGGCTGTTAGGGCATTAGAGATAGTATATGAAGTGCCAAGAACTGTTTCTGGGATAGGGGTGGTTTTCCATAAATGATAAGCATTTATTACTATTGAACTAAATATAATAAAATCTGGATGTTTCAGCTGGGGCATAGGCTAGAAATACAGTTTGAAGTTGTTTGGAGAATAGATTGATAATTCTGACTCATTTATTCCTCTTCTATGAGATCTCTGGGTGACTAAGGATGCACAAGTGTGTCCTTCCTTAAATTTTTAATTCAGAAACAAATCTATATCCAATATTTAATAGAAATATATATTTAAAACATAATAAAATAAATTTTATACATTATACCACCAAAATTTAAAAAATAAATCTCATGTTGTAGCAGCATTTAAAGTGCTTTTTCAGGGGCGCCTGGGTGGCACAGCGGTTAGGCGTCTGCCTTCGGCTCAGGGCGTGATCCCGGCGTTATGGGATCGAGCCCCACATCAGGCTCTTCCACTATGAGCCTGCTTCTTCCTCTCCCACTCCCCCTGCTTGTGTTCCCTCTCTCGCTGGCTGTCTCTATCTCTGTCGAATAAATAAATAAAATCTTTAAAAAAAAATAAAGTGCTTTTTCATTTTTATTTTTAAAATTATGATTTAATAATTTATACTCCTCAGGTATGAGGTCTCTGGGAAATTGCTAGCCCAGGGCATTGCAGCTCTGCATATTTTTCTAAATGATTTTCATGGGATTTTCCATAGGAAAATAATTTCAAATTTGCTTCCTTCGAAAATCCAGAAGCTTCTCTTTTCTCTCCAGTAGATAGAACATTATTATGTTTAAAGCATATGAAATGCTTAATATCATACTAAATAAAATCTTATTCAAAACGCAAATTGTTTATTTAAAAAGCATATTTAGTATTAAATAGAAAACATTTATTAGTTGGTTGATGTTCTGGGTTATCCATGTTCTGTTTCTTCCATGGGTCTCAATAATCAAGAGATAGTTATTTATTATTGGGAGAAAATAGTTCTATTGATATAAGTATATTTTTTAAATCATCTTCAGACTAACACTGTGTTACATAATTTGTAAATTTTACTGATATATGTAAATATATCAATGTGCTATTATATTAATATATGTTAATATATTAATGTGATATACTAAGGGTTATTTATTTTCAGAAGTACATAAAATTCAGATTCCACACTTGGTCAGTCTCGATCAGGTAGTGTGCTGATAAATGTTTAACAACTGGGTCTCGGGAAAAACAGCTGCAGTTTGTAGCATTGCTGATTTTTGTCATGTAAAGACTCTTCTGCCAGGCTAATTTAAAGCTACAAAAGTTAAGTCACTGAACACAGAATTAGGAAGAAATGCACATAATCTGCTCTCCTGAGCTGGAAAGAGCTCACTTCAGCATACCTCTACATATTTTCCATGTTATAAAGACATATTAGAATAATCAAATTAAATTTAATTCAGATTAATTGAATACCTTTTATGAACCAGTTCCTATTCAGATATTGGGAGTATCCCTCTAACTATATATTATATATAGTATATTTACTTGTTTGTTTATTGCCAGGATTTACCTTTAAATAAAAGCCTCATGAAGTTAAGAACTTTTTCTTTTAAGTTAATTATTGATTTCTCTGAGCCTAGAATGATGGCTGACATACAGCGGGCAATAAATAAAGATTTGTTGAATCAAATGAAGGAGACTCAATCTCTGGCTTCAATGAGCTTGCAGTCTATCAGAAAAGGAAACAAAAAAGCTATTTTAAAGAGAAAACCAAATTAGAGCATATTATAATTAATAAGCTTTAGTATTTTTCTAAATTTGAAAATTAAATCATAATAAATTCTATAATACTGTAATTATTAATTTATATCACTGGTAAAAATTATATTTTATTGAAGTGCTCTATGTTGATTGTGATTCTGCAAAATATAGCAGCAATAACACCAAGAGTAACAGTAATCTCTAGAGTGCTTTCTCCATGATAGGAAAATGCTCATTGAATTATATATATTATTGAATTTAATTCTCATAATATTCTTTCAAATATGCACTAATTTTATCTTCTAATATATGAAAAAAAAAAACTTCAGTTCCAAATAGTTCAGTAAGTTGTTCAAATCAATATCCAATAAGTATCACGCTACGTTTTGAACCTAAGTCTTTCTGATTCTAGATGCTATGTTCTTAACCTCTATTCAGGTTAACACAAATTTCTCTCTTTGTTGTTTCAAAATAATCTTGGACAGTTCATATTTTCATTTTTATGTTTTGCAATCTGCAGCTGCAAGACCAGCAATTAGGATTATTTTTAAAAATGAAAGATGCTCGACCATTGGCAAGAGGATCTCTACAAAATGTTTCAAATTGGCTGCATGATTTAACTGAGCTCATTATAAGTTGTGAACGGACAGAGTCATATATAATCCTCTTTTCTTAAGGGTCTGAAGAACCCACTGGCAAGCTGTGAATAGATATTAATGATGCAGTTCCCTTTAGATAGGTATTTTAGGGCCTTTGGTGGAAAGCAGGGTAATTATACATTTCTTATGCCAACTACTACTTATTCCCTTATCTAGTAGCTGTATGATTTTTATATGATAATTTATCCAATGTCTTCACCTGAGTTTTGTAACTGTCCTGGTTCTGCCACTTACTGGTGTATGACTCTTGGCAGGTAAATAGGGACATTAATAATACAGCCTCATAGAGTTGAGAGGAGTAAATAAGATGATCCATGCAAAGTGTTTTAAATAGTACCTGGTACATGGTAAGCACTTTCTATATATTAGCTTTTATTATTGTTATTTTGAATAATACTGGAGAGATCTAAGCTAAGGGAGAATAACGTTTCAGCATTTCATAAGTTAGGTGACAGATGGCTGACCATTGTTCTTTGCTCTGAAGTATGGCATTATTTTATAGGGCCTGGGTGGGTGATGAGTACAACACAGGCCAGGGCACAGTAAAGGTCCTCTCTCCCAGTGGTATATATTCTATCAAATATTCCAGTTAATTGGCAATTCACGAGTTTCATTTTTTTAAAAGATTTATTTATTCATTTGAGAGAGAAAGTGAGAGAGAGTGTGTGTGTATGTGAGCAGGGGGGTGGGGGGGCAGAGGGAGAGGGAGAAAGAATCTCAAGCTGACTCCCTGCTGACATGGGGCTCAATCCCAGGACTTTGAGATCATGACCTGAGCCAAAACCAAGAGACAGAACCCCAACTGACTAAGCCACCCAAGTGCCCTACAAGTTTCTTTTTAAAAATATCTTCCCATTTTTCTTCAGATGTTCAATTATCATTAGTAACTTTCTTTCTAATTTCCACTTCAAAGTTGTTTTATTTCTTATTAGAACATAATTTTTTATAATAGGAACTACATTTTATTCATTGCTATGTCTTCTAAAATTCCATTTTGTAGTTTCTTCAATAGTCACTGAATTGGAAATTCAGAAAAAGCAAAGGAGAAGTGATGAGCTTATGAAGTGTGTGTTTTTTTCTAATGGAAACTTTTAATTATTACTTTTTCTTATTTTACCTCATATCTGCCCACATCCTAAGTAAAATTGCATTTGGAATGCATTCACATATTTATTTCACAGACTAACCAATGGAGGTGCTCAGCCTGTTCATGTCAGGAATTGCCAGGTTTTGGATAACTGAATTATTAAAGTTTGTACTTAGATTTTGTCTCTCAAGCCACAAAAAGGCACTGTATAGCCATTGATTTCTCAATTCATTTTTCTTCTTTCGTGCAACAAATACTTACTTGAACACATCCTCAATACCTTTAATAAAGTGTGAAGGATGCAGCAGTAAACAAACCTGAAAAAAGAAAAAAATTCCTGCCCTCATGGAGCTTATGTTGTATTGGGGAGAGACAGAGAGAAAATGAATATATAGTAAGTTTAGATTATGATAAATTCTATGGAGAAGGATGAAGCAAATTAAAGTGTATAGAATATTTGAGGGCGTAGAATTTACCATTTTATTCAGGGTAGGGGAGTTCATGGATTGGGTGGCATTCTGAACAAAGGTCTGAAGGAAGTGAGTGCACTAGTCATGCAGACATGTAGGATCCACATATGCCAGAGAGAGGGAACAACAAATATTCAGAGCCTAAGGGATTTGTGGACTTGGTGCTATTGAAGAAAAATTGCACCCTACAAAGTTAAACAGGCAAAGATTTTATTTAAGACTATTTTAATGAGGGTCAGAGACTGAACTCCACAAACAAAAGAACTAGAGATGTTTAAGAGTTGGGTTGGTGGGGAAATCAGAGGGCATCTGTGTCTATTAATTGGCTTTACCCAAAGGAAAAGTAAACTTTTTCATGTCTTCATGGACAGGACGTAGTGTTAGAATCTAGAACGTGGAAGTTAGTCTCTTACTCTCTCACAGAGACTGGGAGATGGGGCACTGTCTTCCTTGATGGTCACAGTTCAAAGACATGGCTCTCAGGTCCTTGAGAAAAACATTTCTGGATTTTATTTATTTATTTATTTAGTTTTTAAGATTCTATTTATTTATTAGAGAGAGAGAGCACAAGCAGGGGGAGAGGCCGAGGGAGAAGCAGGCCCCCCGCTGAACAGGGAGCCCGATGCAGAACTCGATCCCAGAACCCCGGGCTCACGACCTGAGCCGAAGGCAGACGCTCAACCGACTGAGCCACCCACGTGCTGCCACTTCTGGATTTTAAACAAGGAAACGATGTGCATCTCAAAGGGGCAGAGAAAGAATGTACAATTACAGGTTTTCTAAAGTAAATGGTCTAAGAAAAATGAAGTCAGGGGCCTTGGGGCAAGAAGATCCAGTTTAAAGTTTAATGAAGCTGAGAACTTTCAGGTCCTGTTAGTGTCTTTGTTTAAGAAATAACCAAAAAGGTCCCTGTGGCTAGATGGTGTGTGTGGGTGGGGGTGGGAGTGGTGTTGATGTATGAAAGTGAAGTTAGGGAGGTGGGGTGTGTTTAGACAGGGATTTGTTGGTATCTCCAGACTCTAGCCTTTTCTCTGAGAGCCCTGGAAACCATTTGAGGGTTTTGAGCAGAGAAATGCCACAATCTGTTTTCCATTTCTAAAGGACCATGGTGACTGCTAAGAACAAACCCCGTGTAGGAGGGAAGCTATATATAGCCTCTGGGAGACCAGTTAGAAAGTTAGCACCATAATCCCAGTGGGAGAGTATGTGCTTTGGGACAGAGTGGTGGTGGCGAGAGTGTAAACAAAGAGCGGCTGGATTCGGATGTGTTCAACAGCAGAAGCCACAGGATCTCTCATGGATTTTTAGTGGGGGAGGAATTGAGAAGTCAAGGTTAATTCCAAGGACTTTAGTATGAGCAAATGGAAGGCTGAAGGCTGTAAGAGAAATGCGGAGTTTGGTTTTGGGCTATGTTCAGTTTGAGATGTTAACTGATGATGTTAAATGATGATAATTGAAAATGTATGTCTTCTAAAGATTCAGATTAAAAAAGTCCCCAAATCCTAATTCTCAGATTCAGTTCTCTCATTAAAAGGCAATTATTTATTACTGAATGTAGAATTTTTACCAGATTTCTCTAATAAAAGAGCCAAACCCCAGAAGAAAGCTTGAAAATAATAAATACAAATGAAGTTAAAGAAAATATCAGTGTTCTGAACGCCAGAGGTCAGCAGTATCACAGAAATAGAAGATGAATCTAGGAAGCATTCACAATAAGACATTTTGTTTGGGCACATTTATTCCTAACTCCCTGATGCTAGCAGTAGAAGTCTTCAGAAATGAAAATAAACAAAGCACAACCTTTTCATCGAAGACAGTTTATATAAAGAAAAAATAATATTTTAGTTTATAAGGATCCAGAAAAACTATAATGTAGCTTGGAAGCTTCTATAGTATTTGAAAATATGAGCATAAAAACAGAGGGAGCCAGGGACAATGGGGCATGTTTTTTTTTTTTTTTTTTTCCTGGATGCTCTTGCTGAAATCATGCTGGCGGTGATAAATTGCATTAGCGTAGAGAAGACAGCAACCCAGGTATCCCCAGTTCAAGTTTCGTATTCCTCTCAAGGGCCAGGCTGCAGCTTTGGTATATGTGCCTCCTAAAAAAGGTAACATTGCAGCCCAGGCCCTACTTAAATCAGTTGTAGCTGTTGGGGCCAGTAGGTCATGAGTGCTTGAGTAGGGGATGGTAATCTTCCTTCCATCAGGAAATAGAAGAGGATGCAAGAAATAAAATAAGAAAAGAAATAGTGCATAAAGGAAGAAAGTGCAGAGTTAAAGCCAAACTAATAAAATGTTAGTGTCTTCCAAAAAGGATGAGAAAAAAAGAGACATTTATTTATTTAATATGAGCAAAAGGGACACAGAGACTTGTATAGAATAGGTAATAAATTCATTTTTTGTTAGAAAACAGAGTAGGTGTTGATATAGACAAGTAAATTGTTAGGAGCTAATATACTAGATTTAAATTTGGGGGAAGGGTGATTATCTAATTGGAGAAATTCAATTATTTTGATAAACAAATTAAAAGGGGTGTGTGTATAAGAGACATAGAAAGAGACAGAGAGAGACAAAGAAAGAGACCAAATATCTGTTTCTCCATGGACTGCTTTACCCTCTGTTAAACTGCTATGTATAGCTAGAAATATATTCAGTCAGGGTATGTTTCTTTGCAATGGTATTTTAAAATCTGATGCAAAGAATGACATTATTATATGTCAAAATTGCTGCCTCGCTTTCTTTGTGGAATAGAGAAGGATAAACATGTTTATATCATTTTCTAGGGATACAGGACAAATGCTCTATAATTTATTGCCCTGAAACCCTGAAGGACAATGGGGTAAATGGACTGAACCACTATTAGGACCAAGTAGGTTCACATGCTTACAAAGTGCCATAAATACAACTCATTATTTGAACCCCTTGAAATTCCCCTTTTATCCTTACTTCATTGATCTGTCAGATCAATTACATAGCTTTGCTCCTTTCAACCACTGTCTCTTATCTCTTCTAGACAAAGGACTTTGGGTTTTGATGAATTTGGTTCCACTTTTTCTTTCTTGGATTGTTAAAGCCAACCTTCCTTCTTTCCTTCATTCCTTCTCTAATTCCCCCTTCCCTTCCTCCCACCTTCCTTTATTACTTCCCTTAGTTTCTCCCTTCTTGGCTCCCCCTTCCCTTTATTTTCTGTCTCCTTCTCTCCCTCTCTTTTCCCCATCTTCTTGGATTCTGTGAGTATGTTTTAAGCTCACCGTATGGCAGACACTGCTAAATGGTAAGATTAAAAAGGCGAAGAGGACACAAAATCCCTGCCCTCTAGAAATGCAGTTCAGTTAGATGGATATGAGAACAAATAAAGTGCTTTTCACTAAATGCTACGTCGAAAATGTGCGTTTTCTTGATTTTAAAGCTCATAACTCAGGAAAGTAGAATATCTATTATTATTTTCATTTTACATGTATGATTAAAGGATTAGAGATGTCAAATGATACACATAAAAATTCATAATTATCAACAAGCTGTGAACAGACCACATGAAGGTGCTGTTTCCAAATGACCATGTTGCCACTTCATTCTCACTCTTCATTATGTCCTTTTTCGTGGTTGGATAGGACATTCTCATTTCTTCTTTTCTCTGTGACTCTGACTTCACTTCTAGCTCCTTTGTGTCCCCTTCATTGCTAGACCTCTTTCTCAACTACCCCTGTAGCTAATGTAGCATATTTTTTTTTTCAGTGAAGAATTGAGTGACTGTCTTTTCCCTGACAATTTTCCAACCATTCAATACAATATAGAATGCTTTCAGTGGTACAAATTAGTGTTAGATTAGTGTGCAGCCCTCTGAAAGTTAGAGATCCTAGCTCTTGAAGGATGAGATATGGTTTATATTAATTTTTTAAGATTAATTAATTTTTAGAGCAGTTTTAGTCTCACAGCTAAATTGAGCAGAAAGCACACAGTTCCCACATATTCCCTGAACCCTCCTCCCTCCCCTTCCCCCCCACTATCCACATTCCACACTGCAGTGATACATTGTTACAACAGATGAACCTATATTGAAACAACGTCACCCAAAGTCCACAGTTTACATTAGGGTTCACTCTCAGTGTCGTAGATTATATGGATTTTGACAAGTATGTAATGACATGTAACCACTGTTGCAATATCATACAGGATTGTTTCATTGCCCTAAAATTCCTCTGTGCTCTGCCTATTCATCCTTCCCTCCCCTCAAACTCCTGATCTTTTTATTCTCCCCATAGTTTTGCCTTTTCCAGAATGTTACATAGTTGAAATGGTAAAGTACGTAGCCTTTTCAAATTGATTTCTTTCGCTTAGTAATATGCATCCAAGGTTCCTCTGTGTCTCTTCATGGATTGATAGTTCATTTCTTTTTAGTCCGAATAATATTCCATTGTCTGGATGTACCACTACTTCTTTATCCATTCACCAACTGAAGGGCATTTTGGTCACTGGTTGCTTCAAAGTTTTGGCAATTTCTTTCATTTTTTAGACTCAATTATTCTTCTTTTAACACTTTTTTCAGTGGTTTTACTGAGTTTGCAATATGTGTTTACAACTAATCAAAGTTCATTTCAAATAACACTATACCACTTCATGTGTAGAGCAAGTAACTTATAAAAATAAAATAATCCTAATTCTTCCCTCCTGTCCCTTGTATCAGTGCTGTCATACATAAACACGGACACACATACACACACACACACACACACACACACGCATAAGTACATTGAATAAATTGTTGCCATTATTATTTTGAACAAATGTTATGTTAAAATAAGAAAAATAAGTTTTTATTTTTCCTTCACTTATTCCTTTATGTGCTTCTATTGTTTATGTAGATCCAAGTTTCTATTCTGCTTTATTTTCCTTCTCTCTGAAGAACTTTTAACATTTCTTGCAAGGTAGGTCTAATGGCAAAAAATTCTCTCAGTTTTTGTTTATCTAAGAGAGTCTATTTCTCCTTCACTTTTGAGTGATAATTTCTCAGGATACAGAATTCTAGTTTGGTGTTTTTTTTTTCTCTCAACCCTTTAAATATTCCACTCCATTCTCCTCTTCCTTGTATGGTTTCTGAGAAGTCACATGTAATTCTTTTTTTTCTTTTTCCAGATGTAATTCTTATCTTTGCTCCTTTTATGTAAGGTGCTTTTTTTCCCCCTCTGACTTCTTTCAAGATTTTTTTACCTTTGATTTTCTCGAGTTTGAATATGACATTTGTAAGTGTAGTTTTTGGGTGCCTGGGTGGCTTAGTCGGTTAAGTGAATTTTGGCTCAGATCATGATCTAGGTATCTCGGGATCATGAGAGCTAGCCCTGTGTTGGGCTCCTTGCTCAGTGGGGAGTCTGCTTGAGATTCTTCCTCTCCCTGTGCTCTCTGCTGCCTCACTCTCTACCCCCTCAAATTAATAAATAAATCTTTAAAAAAAATAAGTGCAGTTTTTTGTTTTGCATTTACTCTGCTTGATGTTCTCTGAGCTTCCTTGATCTGTGGTTTGGTGCCTGACATTAATTTGGGGGGAATTCTCAGTCATTATTGCTTCAAATATTGTTTCTGTTCATTCTTTTCTTTCTTCACCTTTTGGTGTTCCCATTATGAATATGTTACACATTTTTAGTTGTCCTATAGTTCTTGGATATCTACTTTTTTCAGTTTTTTTCTTTTGCTTTTCAGTTTTAGAAGTTTCTATTGTCATATCATCAAGCACACAGATTCTTTTTTAAAATCAAGACATAATTGACATAACACTATTAGTTTTAGGTGTACAACATAATGATTTGATATTTGTATTGCAAAATGATCATCACGATAAGTTCAGTTAACATTCATCATCATACATAGTTATAATTTTTTTCTCTGGATGAGAACTTTCTTTTTTTTAAGGATCTATTTATTTATTTTAGAGAGAGAGCATGTGCACAGAGGGGAGGGGCACAGGGAGAGGGAGAGAGAACCCCAAGCAGACTCCCTGGTGAGCACAAAGCCCGACGACGTGGGGCTCACTCTCAGGACTGAGATCATGACCTGAGTGGAAATCGAGTTGGCCGCTCAACCAACTGAGCCACTCAGGTGCCCTTTGATGAGAACTTTCATAATCCACTCTGGCTACTTTCAAATACAGTGTAATTAAGTATAGTCACCATGGTATATGTGACATCCTCATGACTTATTTTATAAGTGGAATTTTATAACTTTTGACTCCCTTAATCCATTTCATCTATCCTTCATCCCCTGCCTCAGGTAACCATGAATCTGTTCTCTATATTCATGAGATTGGCCTTATGTGTGTGTGTGTGTGTGTGTGTGTGTGTGTGTGTGTGTGTGTGTGTATACTTTGTTTGTTTTTAAGATTCCATGTATAAATGCGATTATACAGTACTTATTTTTTTCCTGTCACATAGAGATTTTTTTCAGCCATTTCCAGTCTATTAATGAGCCCATCCAAAGTATTCTTAATTTCTGTTACGTTTTTGAACTCTAACATTTCTTTTTGACTTTTTCTTAGAATTTCCATCTCTCTGCTTACATTATCCACCTGTTTCTGGTTGCTATCGACTTTTTCCATGAAAACCCTCAGCATATTAATCATAGTTCTTAAAATTCCTGGTCTGACCATTTCTGTCATATCTGACAGGCTTGTTCAGTCTTTTCAAACTGTGTTTTTTGCCTTTTAGGGTGCCTTATAAATTCTGTTGGAAAGTGGAAATGATATACTATGTAAGAACCACTGCAGAAAAAAGGCCTTTTGTAATGTAGTGGTAAGATGTGGGGAAAGGGAAGCCTTCTAGAGTGCTATGATTAGGTCTCAGGCTTTTTGTGAGCCTCTGCCTCTGCACTGCTAGTCTCATCAAGGCTTTTCAGCTTTTTCACCCCTTAGATGGGACGGAATTTCTGGTGGGGGCTTGAGTTGGCTATTTCCCTCTTTCCAGATTTTTTAGGCTCTGTTTTGTAAAATAGCTTCATCTGAGGGAAGGCCCTGTTAAGAACAGAATGCTCTGGTGTATTCAAAGAGGCTACTTTTCCTCTTTCCCTGCTGGAAGGAAGAATTTTCTCTGTTCACTGTGAGGACTTAGTAGGACTTCTGAAGGTAAAACTCCTGTGGGAGTTTTTAACTCTCAGAGTTGCCCACACTGAGTCTCTAGCCACTAATCAATTGGATGGAGTTCAGGTCCCCCCCCCCCCCCCCCCCCCCCCCGCTTCTTACTGGTTACTGGTTGTTGAGGAGATTTCTGCCAGTGGGTTTCTGCTCTGGTGAGTTGTGATTCTTTGTTTCTGCCTGTCCGTCTTTCCAATTTTGGGGTCAGTGGTTTGCCTTGTGATTGCACTTTTAAGAAGAGTTGTTGTTATTTTCAGTTTGTTCAGCTTTACTTGTTGTTTGGATAGAATATCAATTTCTAAATTCCTTACATGGCAGACTGGAAACCTGAAGCTATTTTATATTAATTTTAACAATGATGGAATAGGGAAGCAAAATGTCAATGGTAGGAAGTTAGGTAACAACAGGAGGTATTTTATACCAGATTCACTTCTTGGTTATAATGGTTCAGATTTCCCATCAGAGTGAATAAATTATGGTATTTCCTTTAATGTGCCAATGTAATTTGTCTTCTGAAAATATTTATTCTTGGTAAATTCTAACTGCAAGCGATTTTAAATATTGCTATTTAAATGTATTCAGAAATATTGAAAATGTATTCCCAAACTGAAACA
This sequence comes from Ursus americanus, assembly GCF_024610735.1. Taxonomy (NCBI): domain Eukaryota; kingdom Metazoa; phylum Chordata; class Mammalia; order Carnivora; family Ursidae; genus Ursus; species Ursus americanus. Next base: position 30,625,275 of record NC_142143.1, read on the forward strand.
AAAGTCTAGAAAATTATTACAGTGAAAATTTTGTGTCAAATAATTTTAGGAAATTCTACATATTATGACTGATTTCCTCTTAGAGCAGAAAGCTTCAGCGTAGTCCATTAAAGACTCTGAGGAGCTTGAAAGTAACTTGTTTACATTGATTTACCCAGAGTGAAACGAAAATTATGTAACAATGGAGTCCCCTGTTTTCCTGAATAACATATGTTAATGTCTTATGGAAATATATTCCCTTATCCTTTGAGACCTTGGTTAGTTTTTTCATTGGTCTAGTCATTCAATAAATGTTTATTGAGCAACTTGGTTTGTTGGAAGAGGAAAAGGGTCATGGATTCAGGAAAGTACTCTATTCACGAATTTTTCTATCACACATGCTTATCCCTTCTCCTAGGAAAAAGGTTATTAGCACATTTGACTCACAGACAGAAGGCCTCACCATGAATATTCATAAATGAATGAGAATCTTCAATGAGAAGATAGACAAATTCTGGGATGTAATGTACAGCATGGTGATTATCATTAACAATACAATATTACATACCTATATATTTGAATGATACAATTATATATATATATATATATATATAGGAAAGTTGCTGAAAGAGTGGATTTTATTATTTATTTATTTATTTGTTTGTTTGTTTGTTTATTTAGAGAGGGAGGGGGAGAGGGCAGAGGGAGAGAGAGAGAGAATCTTTTTTTTTTTTTTAAAGATTTTATTTATTTATTCGACAGAGATAGAGGCAGCCAGCGAGAGAGGGAACACAAGCAGGGGGAGTGGGAGAGGAAGAAGCAGGCTCATAGCGGAAGAGCCCGATGTGGGGCTCAATCCCAGAACGCTGGGATCACGCCCTGAGCCGAAGGCAGACGCTTAACCGCTGTGCCACCCAGGCGCCCCCCGAGAGAGAGAATCTTAATCAGGCTCTATGCCCAGCACAGAGCCCGACATGGGGCTTGAGCTCATAATCTTGAGCTCATTATCTGACCTAAAATTAAGACTTGGACACTTAACTGACTGAACCACCCAGGCACCCCTAAAAGAATGGATCTTAGAAGTTCTCATTATAAGAAAAAAAATTGTACCTATGTGATTTGATGGATGTTAGCTTATTGTGATTGGTAATCATTTCATAATATACATATACACATGAAATCATTGTGTGGTACAACTTAAACTAACACAGTGTTGTATGTTAATTCTACCTCAAAACTGGAAAGAAAAGAGGTAGGTGGTACTGAGCTTTAGAGCTATTGTTGAGTATTCTTCAGATAGACCTTACATCAGATGGAAGAAGAGTGACAACTGTCACAGACTTAAAGTTTAGTTGTATCTTTTGTGATTTTGTGGAAAAAAAAAAAACCTAAAAATTTCGCAAGGGCACTTGTTCTCAACCAGAAGCAATTTTGCCCCCCAGGGGATATTTGGCAATATCTGGAGACATTTTGTAGGTCATAACGAATGCATAAGACAGCCCCTCGCAACATACTTACCTCATCCTAAAAGTCAATAATGTTGATGTTGAAAAGGTAAACTGTTATTTGCACAAGAACAGATAAGCCACAATGTAAGTATTGTCAGGCCTGAGATGACTATAATTTTATGAACACTGAACGTGGTGAACAAAACACAGGAAAGAGTAGAACTTCCAAATATTCAACCTTTATAACGGCAAGTTATACTAATTTGGGGATAATACCTGAAATTTGCTTTTATTCTTTATATTTAAGTGCTGATAGTTAGTGACACACTCAGATTTCCTTTTCTTTTTTTTTTTTTTTTTTTTTTGGTAAAAAATTTCCTTGTACTGGTGTTCTCCAACTGTGCTTATGGCCTCAGGTTTTCGGAGAGAATGTCAGGTGTATTGAGCTCTTTTCCTCACTCTTCAGGGTTGGACTCATAGAACAGTTAGCTAAGAAAGAACCTACCGCTTGAAATCGCTTTTCTCAATGTGAGAGCTACGTATGAAATGTGACCATTAGTTCTTTCTTCACTGTGCTATTACAGTAGAAAAGGGGATGATTAAAAGATTAAAAGAAAAATAAGAACAAAGAAGAGGATAGATAGAATGTGAGTCGGGAGTAACCCAGTCCAACTTGTGGACTTCTGTGGCTATGCACCTTTCCAGCTGTGTGACCTTGTGCAAATAACCCAACCTCTCTAGGCCTCTATTTCACTGCGTAAGGGACATAATGAGGTGTCTATCTGCAGGGCCGCTGTATGTGGACTGCTCAGCGCTGTCTGGCATATAGGGAAGTTTCAATAAATATTAACCGCCATTATCTCTTTTTTTGCTCTTTACCAAGTATTATTGAGCTCCAGTTACATGATAAGCTTTATGCCAGTTAATGGGGATTATATAGTGAGTTAAACAAACAAACAAACAAACAAACACACACCATACCAGGTCTCTGCTCTTATGAAGCTTACTGTTGAGGGGATGTGAAAGACAAAACCAAATAACCACACAAATAAGTCATATTTTTGTGAGGCCCTAAAGAGAGCTAAGTGGATCTATAACATACAACAGAGGAATTTGACTCCCTCTGGATGCCAAGGGGCACTTTGAAACTCCTACTCATGGGCTATGGAGCCTTTTGGATCTTTGCGTTGTGACAGCTCTTTCTTTACCCTCATTGTTGAGAAACGGTCACTAGTGTTCCTAAGGTGAGGTGCTCTAGGTTCAGACTCTCCCACCTGAGGAAATAATTTGTAAATGTTACAAGGAGAGAAAATAGGGATGAGCAATGTTTTTTAAAAAATTCTTTTATCTCCCTCTTTTTAGAATTTGTGTCTGCTACTTGCTAGTTTTTTATTTTTTTCCGTAGGGAACGGAAACAGTGCCACTGCCTCTCAGTGACTTGAATATAAAAAAGAGAGGTTGTTCTTGGACCTTCCCACCACTAACTGATCAGTTTATAAAAGACAGAGCTGGGCATTGGTGGGATTGAGAATACATTCTGTCTTTGGATGCAGCTGCTGGATAATATCTGTGGAATGTGACTATTGCTGTATTTCTCTTTTTTATCTAAGATGGTGGCGGGTGGGGGAGAGCTCCCACTATGAAAGCTATGAAAGCAAATGAAGAAACTTAATCAGCAGAGATAAGAAATCAATGAAGAAAACATTTATTACTTGATGTTATCTTGGATAGAAAATAAAAGACTTGTCAAAAAACCCTTTGCCTGACCACTTCTAGTGGTCTATTTGTCTTATAAGTTTAGAAAAGGATCAGTTCATCTGTGAGGGCCTGTGGCAGAGACTTAGCTGTCCAAAACCCATTCTCCTTTTTGCTCTCTTTCTTTCCCAGTGTAAGGATGTGTTGAACAGTCCTTTTGCAGTTAGGTGAGGCCAAGTAACTCTGAGCTCTGGGCCATGGGAGTGACTGGAGTGATGAATGCACTGAAAATAGCCCAAGTTGCTCTTCCTTGCTTTCTCTCTTTTCTGGCTGTCTCTCTTTTCTGGCTGTCTGGAAGCCACATACCATGAAGACGGCAGAGCCTCCAAAAGTCTGGGTCCTTGAACAGTTCTATGAAGCAGTTCTCCCACCCCACCCCACCCCATCCAAACAGGAAACACCTCTCTGGGACTTTTACAAAAGAAATAATTATATTTCTTGATCCTCAAACCATTGAATTTTGGAAGCATTTGTTATTAAGTGTGATTGAGCTAACTAATAAAGGGCCTAGTGAAAAGAAGGGACAGACAGACACATCTATGATTGTGGGATGATGTCAAAATGTTTGTGAGGTCAGAGAGTTCTCTTGGAGGAAATGATGATCTATTTGTTATTATCACTGATATAGTAATTCTGAAATATTGCTGTACTCACACATAGGACTGTATTGCCCAAACAGATTCACAGGAATCAGAGATCTTACTAGACATCAATGTTTGCTACATGATACTGAGAATGAAGGTATCAAAAGGCTCAGATGCAGCAGAGGAAGGTCTGGGACATAACGCATGTTTTGCAAAGTGCTTCCCACATCAGATATGGCCCTCTGTCCCAGACGGAGGAAGGCCCTGGGTGTGGTTTGCTAGCTTTTCATACCACGGGGAGTGCCACAATTATGAAACATCTTTAACTTATACCCCAGAGAACTGCATAGCTTACATGACATCCTTCAGGGAGCTAGGCCTCCTAGATCCTGGGTCTTTATTCATTGCAGGTAATCCTTAGCCAGAGGCATCAGGGAAATCTATTAAATATAAGGACATTTCAGAGACAAAGTCTCTTCTTCCTAGTATATATTAGTAATCTTTTACCCAGAAATCCAAATGACAAGAATTTTAAACCTAGTGGGTTACCTGCTCTTTTTCTTTTTCCCAAGGGCATACTACCATGAAGGAGGTGAATGGATCCCAATTCAATCTTTTAACCACTTCTCATGATTTTTTTAAACTCCATTATAAAATAAATAGATGGATCATTTGTATTTTATGTACATTGCCAAAGTCTGCTTTGGATAGGCTGAAAGAAAGAGGATAAGCCCATTGGTGTTTTGTAACAGCCCTGTGTTTATTAAGCTCTCCACTTTGCACTAGGAAATTGGTGAGGATTGGAAACAATGTAGAAACTACTTAATTCACATAGCTCGCAAGTAGTCAAGGTGGGACCACTGCACTAGGGCCTAGATCTGTGACTATATCCAAAATGCGTTTTGGAGCCACTGCCCCTGACAGTGAGGTGCAGCTCTCCGACCACACTTTGTACTTTTCTGAGATCCACCTACTTCTGATGACCGTATGTATAAGAGGTAGTATGATGACTAGTAAAACGAACACAGAATAATTGTTCTTTTAATCCCTCCTCAAATTTCCAGACAAATTTCAGTGTGTTAGTCTCAACAATTGCCTTTGGGGAGAAGAAGGGAAAGCCAAAGATAGGAGAATCCTTTGAAGAGTTTAGAAAATTAGAGAAGGAATTGAGAAGTTCATTTTATTCTGCTCACTCTTAGGAACAGCTTTCCAGACTCACCATCTTATTAAAGAAACTGGTGTCCATAAGAGCTGAAAACTGAACAATGAATCAAAGGAACAGAGCGTGTTTCCTGATCTGTCTGCCAGCTTTAACAACCAAAACGATAGGGGTGTGTGTGTGTGTGTGTGTGTGTGTGTGTGAACATCCAAGTCAATCTTTAAAATTTACGAAAAGCAACAGGAACTACAATCATCAAGATACATTCCACAAGGATTCAAAATATATGCATTTCTGAGATTAAGGTAGAATAAAAATGCATGTAATTGTCTCCAAATTTTCTATCCTGTGAAACTTTTTAGGATAGTGATCTGTTTTATTCATTTTTTCATCCCCAATAAGTAGGCTCCTATCAGACTTCCAATGTTTGTAGCACTGAAATCTTCTTAGCACTCTTAGTGTGTTCACGCGGGTTTTCTCTCTTATAAGCAGGTAAACCAGTCAGTCACTGTCTCCTGTGATCACGCACAGAAAGCAGTGAAGAAACAATGGTTTAATAAGCTTTTAAATCACTTTCTTAGCTGGAATTTTTATTCACTTTTCCCCTAATGGCCTGAGTATAAATGAACACCTACAGTTTCTGAGAATATTACCTTACATACCTTTTTAAACCTAATATTACAATCAATGAAATTTCTTACATTTGTATACAGCACATTACATTATAAATGTGATTTCCTTATGTGATTTCTCCTTTAATTCCTACATAGGGATATTATTCCTCTTTTAGTTACCAGCAAACCAAGGTTTGGACATGCCAGTTGACTCGCCTCATGGTTATGACTCTACCATATGAAGGTCTAGCACTCAAATATGAGTTTTATACATTATTTTAAATAAGCTACACACAAAGACAGTTTTATTGTTAAAATTAAAAGTTACACTTGCTGGGGCGCCTGGGTGGCACAGCGGTTAAGCGTCTGCCTTCGGCTCAGGGCGTGATCCTGGCGTTATGGGATCGAGCCCCACATCAGGCTCCTCCGCTATGAGCCTGCTTTTTCCTCTCCCACTCCCCCTGCTTGTGTTCCCTCTATCGCTGGCTGTCTCTATCTCTGTCAAATAAATAAATAAAATCTTAAAAAAAAAGTTACACTTGCTTATTGTACTGGAAAATATAAAAACATATGAAGGAGAGAATTAAAATAATCTATAATCTCACAGCCTTGAGATAAATGACAGTATTTTGACACATATTTCTTGCTTCATGTTTTCTATGCTTAAGTATATCTTTTTACAGTTAAAGATCATACAATATATTCAGTTTGTATTTAGCTTTTTTATTTCTGTATTAGCCCAGTTTGGAACCTTTGACTAAACCTACTTGGGCAATTAAGTTTTATTACTATGGGGCCTAGAATAATAATACCTACATCATTATACAAAAGAGATGAGCAGAAAGGTTTTGCATTTCAGGGTTAATTGCTATCACTCTGTAATGTAGCTTACTATGTGTCAGGCATTATTCCAATCACTTTACATGCATTAATTAATTTAATCCTTACATCAACCCTATAAAGTAGGTAATGTTTTGCACAGGCAAAACAGGCACAATTCATTACGTATCTTACCAAAGTTCACACAGCTAGTGAGTAAGAGGGCTGGAAATTGAATCTGAGCTCTCTGAATCCAGAGTTTGTATTCTTAATTACCTATACCCACTGCCTCTCAGAGTCCTGACTCTCCTCCAGGACAGTGTTCGAGGATGTAAACAGCTGTGTGAATGCCTATTGGGACCTTAAATGAGGGTTAGCTGTGGCCTCACCTAAAATGGAGAGTGGAGTTGCTGGCAGAGTGGCCCTCCTTTAAAGGATCTTAGGGAGCTCAGCAAGAGAGACCTGGACAGACCTAGCAGAGACTTGATTATGGAATGGGCTGGCAGGGCTGGGGTAAATACTCTGCACAGCACATCTGTGAGGTTGGGAGGACAAGCTGCAGATGGGTAGACACCAGATCTCTTTCCAGCCTGGGAAAGGAAGGCTGGTCCACCCGTCTTGTACTGCATAAGCCCTTATGTCTCTTGGATGATGGGTAAGGGGCACGGGGTGATGCAAAGGAAAGGAGTCCCAAGTAGAGATAATAAACTTTTTGCCAGTATGTTAGATGGGAGCTCAAGTCAATTCTAGTATAATTTTAGTTATAAATAAATACAGTGGGCACAAAAAAATCTACTATACTGATATCAACGTTGCCTTATCATTGAAAAATTCATTTAATTGACATAAATAATGTAATAAATGTGTTTGAAATTTCACATTTTAGAGCAAGAATTTTATAAAATGATATATAATTTCTCATTCATAATGTTGAGCAACAGAAATTCACACAAGTTATAAACTAACCTACTCCATTTATGTGACATTTAAGAATAAGCAGCATTACTTTATATTGATAAAGTAAGAATGAAAGTTACCTCTGTGGGTAACTGATTCAGAAAGGAGACAATGGGGCCTTCTGGGGGTGTTGAAAATTTTTATATCATCATCTGGTTGGTGGTATCTACATCTACATTTATATCTATATCTATCTAGCTATCTATCTAAATATATGAAGCCATACACTTAAGCTACCCATCCTTAACTGCTGGAATATTACACCTAAAAAAGCGAAAAGATGAATAATCAAATAGAGGTCTGATATTCAGGACCTCTTTTGTTTCCCAACTTAAAGGAGTTTCCTCTGTTTTCCTTTTCCATCCCATGCTTGATAGTCTAGATTAAGGGTTGCAAATTCTGACCTGTGGGACAAATGTGGCTTACTGCCTATATTTGTAAATAAAGTTTTACTGAAACACAGCCATGCCCATTTGTTTATGTCTTATAGACATTGCTTTCATGCTCTAATGGCAGAGTTGAGTGGTATGACAGAGACCATATGGTTCACGAAACCTGAAATATTCATTATATGACCTTTTACAGGAAGATTTCGTGATTCTTGGTGTAGATGACCTCTTGGTTCCTTTATAATACAAAGATTTTTGACTATATGATTCTAGAGTCTAAGACATTTTCCCCTGGAAATTTCTCTGGAACTAATGCCAGTATCTTTTAAGATTTATTATTTGTAAAGAGAAAGTAGAGGGACCATCGCTCTTTTTGTCTTGACCTCGAATCTCCACAGTGTACTTTAGTTAAAAAAAAAAAAAAAAAAAAAAGGAACAGAAGTGTTTTGAGTGTAAACACATCCAAAGCACTTACCATGGGTTTGGACTGAAAGTATGACTTATATGGAAAGAGTTCTCCTCTTTCCTGCATAGGAAAGATGACAATGCAATCCACAACAGAGGGATATGGAATTGGAATTTTATTTCTATCAGTTTTTAGGATATGAAGGTAAAAAAAGAAAAGAAAATTGGGAGAGAAATCACCCTCAGAAATCTTGCAGCTTACCCTCTACAACGTTTCAAGTCTGAAAGTTGGCTAATGCTTAATATTTCTTACCTTCAGGCTGTAGATACCTGCTGTTTGACTTAAGGCATTAGAAAAGCGATCAGCTTGCTCTGGATAAAATTGCTGCAGAATAAAGAGCCTCATAAGCCTAGCACTTCTGTGTTCTCACTATATTATTCACCCCTTCAGTTTCTGTCCACTCTCGGGTAGCTTCATAGGGTTTCACAGCATCTACTCCTAGCCTACGATATTAATGATACCGATAGACAGGCCTCAGATACAGCTGTTTTAAGAAAGCTTTACTGGAGCAATCTTAATATAACTGTCCTGAGTTTCTCGGGGTTTTTAAAATTTTGTTTGGCTCTTTTTCCCCTGTAGAAGCTACAATTTGCCATTTCTTGCTGCTCCTTACATTTTCTCCCCTGCTGCTGCTCTGAATTAAGGTAGTTATTAAGTTACCATTCTATTCCTTTGGGACAACCCTATCTCCATACATTTCAGCAACCTGCTGTTCACAAATCAGAAACTATAGCAGAAGTCAAGCAATTCCCTTGTTGTCATTTCAGACATGTTGAGCACTGTCAATGAACTGAGCATACAAAACAGTAGGCTCCTACCCTCTACAAGTTTACAGTATGATATATAAATCTCAGGGAAGACAGAGCAGCTAAAATTAGTGAGGGCAGTGATATTAACAGGTTCTAAAAGCAGAGTCCAAAAATGCTCAGTGAAGAGCGTCTGAAAAATTAATTCTTCAGCTTTAAAGCCATGGCCTAGATCACCCATTTGCTCTATTAGAATGTTCCACAAAGCTTGAAGTTCTTTAGCGTTCACAGACAGTCTAATAATTTGTCATTAAGCCATACTTCTCCTGACCCCTGGCAAGAGAGAACCTAGCATGCCACAATTCTCTGAAGAGGGGGTGCTACTCAGTTGGCGCTGCCATCTCTGAGCTCAGAGGAGGGGTCCCATGGGCTGTAAGCCAGACTTCTGAGGAGGGCATGCCGGTCAAATGGAGCTGATATTAATGGAGCTGGTTCTGCAAGTGCTGGGAAACTGAACACTGGATTCACTTGCTGTTTTGGAAAAGAACTGCCATTGCCAAGGTGAAGACGCCTTGCTGATAGGATGCTCACAGGAAACAGAGTGGTCAGGAAGCTCACTGGAAACCAGCAAAGAACAGGAAGTGTAAGCCCTTTCCTCCTCCCCCACCTAGCAGGCTCCTTCTAGCTCCCTTTATTGTCAGAGCTTAGCAGGCAGCAATTTGTGTACAAGAAGAGTGGTGTGCAGAGCCACAAAGGGGAGGAGAAGGTAGGTTTGGAGGTGAGACAGTACCTTAATAAGTGGCATAATTATTTTCCCCATAAAGCTCTGTTCTGTTTTCATTGATTGTATTGAAATGGTGGTGGGTATTAAGAAGTGCACAATATCCAGGAGTGAAAAAGGGAAAGAGAAAGAAGAAAGGTTTTGAGGAGGGAGCTGTAGATAATGTCCTAGACACTGACTTCATTTTCATTTTGAGACATTATTATTGGCCAATTAGGCACGTTCTCAATTTGTAGGGAACAGGAAAAAAAAAATGAGAAAAAGGGAGTAAAAAGAGAGGCAATCATTTCACAGAAAATTGTCCCCATCTTCCAAACATCGTACAATTTCTCTATGCTATTCATCCTGAACCTCTCATACTCTGTAATGCTCTGGGTGGTACATGATACATAAAATACCTAGAATAAGCTGAGCTCCTTCAATTAAGAAACGCATGGGGAACATATGCTTGCAATTCTCCTCCATGCATGGAAGCCTCAACATGGTTTCTGTTTGTTTTACTGGCTAAATGCTATGCAGTTGGCTGTCATCTGGTATGTCAGTTGATATAGCACACAAATGGCTTTACTCCCTCATTTCCCACAGGCGGTATTTGTAATGGCATAATTATGTGTCCAGAATTCAAACTAAGAAAAAAAGAAAAAAAATCATGAGCTGGGTGCTATCGCCTTAGACTTTGTTGCGATTAGAAGGTAATGGTTTCATGGGGGATCACTGTTTGCTACAGATAATAAAGAGACCCTTGCATGCTACATATGATGGGTGAAAATAAAGAGGAGCAAGGTATAATCAACCCAATAGACCAAACTTATTTTTAAACCTTGTTTAATACATTATCTCAAACATTTAAAGGAAATAATGAGACTTAAGAAAATAGAAGGAACAAATAACCAAATTAAAGTTACAGAACACCAGATTTGTTTGTCAGCGTTAAAGAGTAAGGGGATTGCACTCTCGTTTTAATTATGATTTCTAGAAAATAATGCTATATTTTTGTGACAGCGTAATGTACTTTGAGATATGGACAGTAGGTAGGAATTCTTCAATATATTTTTTCTCAAACATTTTTCTGTTTTTTTTCAATCAGCAGTTTATTCAGATTGTTGTTGTTTTATTTTACTTTTTTTGGAATGAAATTGGCTGTACTATATATCTTTAAGAACTTCAAAGTCCTTTAAGGAAGATACAATTGAGTGTGAATCTTGCCTCTGGATACTTAGGATAAAACATATGGATAGGCCTAGAGTTCAGTTTCTTTTCTAAAATGGGAATAAGCGTAAGCTTAGGGTGGTTAACTACTTCAACACCCTGACTTGCCCATATGTGCACCAAAATATGTGCTATTATTAGTATTATTAGCTAGCATTATGTAATTATAATTATCATACTGTATTTATCACTATTAGTATTACAGTTAATAATATCAAGCATTGTTATGGTTATTTTATTAGCTATGTTTGTTATTTCTCTATGATCTAATTTACACTTGTAGACTAAAAGCATCACTTGCTTTCCTTGCCCATGTGTCTTGCCTGAAGGAGCAGCAAGCTGGAGAAAATAAAACTCTATTAAGGGAAGTGAGCACGAGGCTATTCCACAGCTGCTCCGTAAAATGCCAACGCATCAGTGGGCAACATTCTCTCTCTAGTTTGAACTTACTTGCTGGGGTGATGCTTACTGGGGGCAAATTTAGTTTGCATGAAGGATGTAACACCTTGGTGATCAAGAAGGCATTTCAAATTCAAACTGACATCATCTAGCAGCACCAATACTAATGAAACAACCATTTGCATTCCTGTATACTAACAATGGTATGGGAAGTCAGTTAAAAATCATACTTGATCTGTATGACTGCTGTGGAATACTTCGTAATCTATTGTTAGATCAACACTCAAGAATTTGAACTTGTAGCACGGAAGATAAATGAGAGATTTCTAATTTAGTCCTATTAACTACCCAGGATCCTCCAGAGCTTATGGGATTTCTGTGAATGATTTGAACAGGCTTTGATCGTCCCTACATTTGGGATGTACATTGGAAAAATAGAATTTGGAGACACATATGGCAGGGCTACAAGGTGGAAATAATTTGGAAATTTTTCCTAAGGTTTTGGCTACGTTAGTTAAACTAATTGGTAGTCTCTTTCCTGAAATGTCAAAGTACTGTGACATGTTGAAGTGATGTGCTTGGTTTTAACCACTTGCGGGTGAAATTCCAGGACTCTCACATCTGCTCATGTGCCAAGACTGTGACTAATGCCTGCTGTTAGTATTGCTGGGAAAGGATATCAGTCTGTGGGCATCTTTTCTTGGTAATTAAAGCATGTCTTCAAACTCACTATCCAAGGGGGAGCCTTTTCTTCCCAAGTCTGTTTCTCTCTTAGAGAAACACCTAATTTATAACCATTGCATGGTAGTGAAGCCAGTTACTCCATAACGCCAGTGCTTGCATCTAACAGAGTAAATTATCCCTCCAAAGGGGAAATTTCAGATGTGTTTTGTTCTTAGGTTTAATAAATATGATTCAGGTTAATGAGTGACTCCATTGTAATGATAATTAATGTAAACAATGTGCTCTTATTCAAGATGATCTAATATAGCTTGAACTTATCCACTTCTTTCCATCCTTAATGACTTTTTCTTAATTAAGGTGTGGTAGACAGATGTTAAGATGACTCTACCACCCAAGCCATGTTGGGGAACTCCACATGACAAGGAATTTCTGGGAGCCAAAGGTGATCTCTGGCCAAGAGTCAGCAAAAATAGAAGCTCTTAATTCTATAACCATGAGGACCTAAAGGTTGCTAACAACCACGAAAGAAGCAGATCCTTCCCTAGTCTCCAAATGAGAACATAGCCCTGACTGACACATTGTAACCATATAAAACCTTGAGCCAGGGAAGCCATGTTTAAACTCCTAATCCACAGAAACAGGTGAGTGTTATTTGAAGCCACTAAATATGTGATATATGTGGCAAAGGAAAATTAATAACAATAGGTGACTATCAGCAAAGGCTAAATTACTGCCCCAGCTCTCTTATTAACCTGACTATAAACTTGGTCCTACTCTAATTTATTCTCTACTCTACAATTATGGTTCTTTCTAAAACACAAATCTGATTATGTCACTCCCTTGCTTAAATCTCTCCAGTGACTGTACATATTTTTTGAAGTCCCTTCAGCATCTCTTTTCTGTGTACCTCTCCTGACAACTTCTGCCTATTTCGCTCCCACTTCACATAAGAGTTTACTCCATGGAAGAACTTCAGTCTTTGCACATGCTCCATTTATCCCACATTAGCCTTTCAATTCTCAATTTAGGTATGGTTTCCTAAACTTGGGTTACAAGCTTCTATTTGCTACTGTAAAACAGTATACTTAACTCTAACATTAAATTTATCGTAGTGAATTATAATTGCCTATTGATTTATGTATATCTCCTATTGACTAAACACTTCTGGGGAGAGAAGCCACGACCCATTTGTGACAAATTTCCACTTAAACCACAATGATGAGCATGTAGCATGAAGTCAGTAATTACCTCATGAATTAAGGTTACATACATTTCTAAACTGAAAGGAGTATGACACAAATCTCCACTCAACTGATTTACGCTACATCACTCATTTTATAGTTATGAACATTGCCTTCTTTCTTTGGTTGGATTAGTCTAAAAATCAGTGGTTTCTAAATTTGCCAGATTTCAAGACCTATCATTATGGATATTTGTTTAAAATGCAAAGGTTTGTTTCTGTCTGAAACTGACTGTGTGAAGCTCCACAGAAGACCTAGGAATGTGTTATTTACCCAGTGCTCTTTGCAGCTCCTATGATTTTTTTTAAAAGATTTTATTTATTTATTCGACAGAGATAGAGACAGCCAGCGAGAGAGGGAACACAAGCAGGGGGAGTGGGAGAGGAAGAAGCAGGCTCATAGTGGAGGAGCCTGATGTGGGGCTCGATCCCAGAACGCCGGGATCACGCCCTGAGCCGAAGGCAGATGCTTAACCTCTGTGCCACCCAGGCGCCCCTGCAGCTCCTATGATTTAACAAGTTTGGAAACACTAGTTTAAAATGATTATGTGTTATTGACCACTGCATCCCTGAGTCCCATCTATTGCCTTTAGTCTGCCTATGGAGTTGATTAAATCCAGCCACATTAATTACCTACTATTGCTAGCCTTGTTCAGAACTGAGCTCCCATGACTTGTTCCTGGCTCAGTAGTTGATTCTCTGTTTTCCACAGCTCTTTTCCCAGAACCCTTTCATATACTCACCTGTATCGACTACCATTTGGGCACACTACATCACCATTTTAGAGGTGGCCATTGCTTGGTTTCGACTCATTCTTTTTCCCTTGCTACTAATTTACACCAAAAGGAAAACTTAACTCAATGTAGCCCCTTACTTCTCAGACTGCAACTTTCTAATTTAACTTCTACCTAAGTGTTCCTGAGTCACAAAACAGCAATTTCTGTGGGATTGTAGATGTTGTAACCATATATATTCCTTAGTGTGAATCACTGTTATTTAATACATAGCATAATGCCTTGCACAACTACACCCTCAGTAAATGATTTGGGATTTGAATGATAGAAACTAGGACATAAAATAAAAGTTCACATTTAGAAACCACCTAAGAAGGCGCACCTGGGTGGCTCAGTTGGTTAACTGTCTGCCTTTGGCTCAGGTGATGATCCCAGGGTCCTGGGATCAAGTCTCATGTCAGGTTCCCTGGTCAGCTGGGAATCTGCTTATCCCTCTCTCTCTGCCCTTCCCCCAGCTTGTGCTCTCACTCTCTCTCACTTTCTCTCTCAAATAAATAAATGAAATCTTTAAAAAAAAAAAAAAGAAACCACCCAAGAAAAAAACCACACACACACACACACACACACACACACACACTGAAAACCTCTCTCTGAACTATGACATAAAAATGTCCACAAGAAAAATATTTCATTCTTGTTATTATTATTTTTTTTACATCTAAAGATTACAGTGCTTTTAGTCAATGATTCATGAATTGGGCAGCATCCCATCTAGCAATAGAAAGGAGCTCCATCAATGCATTACCTCAGTAGTGCTGATCATGTAATTCCAAGTTGACTGGTTAATGGTTATATTCCTGGGGGTAGGAGGGTAGGGTGTGACTGTAATTAGGTATTAAGTCTTAGTTTGCTGATGTGGCGTTTAACACAAGTGACTGTATTTTAGACTTGCTCTTTTCTTTTTAACAAAAGTCATTCTAACCACTTGTGGACAAGACATCCAATAAGATTCTCAAGGAAAATTTATCTTCTCAGGGAAGATTCTCATGGAAAATTTTTCTTGTTATTTGGTATTTCTGGTGTGGTGGCCACAGACAGCATGGCACATGCTTGGGAATGGATTTGCTTGCCCCAGCTGCGGCAAGGACTATTTCAGGGTTTTCCTTCACTGGAGAAGGTCATCTTGCTGCAAGCAAGTCACCTTGCTGAGGTCATGCGCTTCTTGAGCAGCCTACATCCAGTGACCAAAATGGTGGTCTAACAGTCAGGCACTTCTCAGACTTTGTCACAGTTGAGCTCTCCCTTTGCCCAATATATTTCCTTCCATTCTTCCATAGATGTTGTTCCCTAATAAATATCTGGTGGGCCAAGTCTTTATTACATGGTTTGATTGCTTTATTTCCTACAGGACATGTGTTTTAAAGTGACGATGTGATTTGTCCTGATGCTTGTGTTCAGTGTCCATTGGAGGTGGGCTTTGTATATCCCTCTGGTGCCTTCTCTGTGACAGTGTCATGGAGGGACTTTCCTGTGATGTTCCATGACTCCATGCTGAAATCGTGTTACTCTCTAATTCACGGAGTTGTATGTGGACTGCTTGGAATTTGGATTTAATTTTGAATGGAACCTGACTTACAGTCATTCCTGTCATTTTTTTAAATGACAAAATTATGTTTGAAGACATAGTCTATGGCTCTTATATAAGAATTATTAATATAAATTGCTCCTAGAATTCAGTGCTAGAGAAATTTTAACTCCTCAGGTGAACAACTATGATTCTATTTACTATGCTATAAAAAGCCAGGTAGCTTTGACTTGATTGAATAGAATTGATTAGAGGAGGTGTGAGACAAGAGGTGGAGCTACTGTTTATAACTTATGCCAGTTGCATTAGAAATGTCACTGTGCCTGGTGACCTGGAGAAGTCAATCAAATATAACTAATCCAGCCTTGGCACTTAAACCATGACTAGCAGGCCATTTGGATCCAAATTTTAGATATATTTAGCCCTAACACCACAGTGTTTTTTCTGAAATGCAAGAGAATAAATTTGCTGAGAAGATTCCCCAAAGAAACTATGGGTCTACTATATGGGGATTTATTTAAAAAATAACCAGTGTCTATATATTACAAATTAACTGTAGCTAAGATATGTCCGTGTACATATAAGATATGTCCATGTATGTATATGCCAATTAATAAGAACGCTCTTAATTAATCACAAATCCTTCACACACGGATTGAAAAACTCTTTTTACCATGGATGATTAGAGCCAATGACTTAGGGTTTACACTTCCCTTTTATTCTGCACTATTTGCTTTTGCCTGTTAGTTATGGAATATGCTGTTTCTCCTTCGTGAATTCAGGAGGTCTTTAAATTCCTTTGCATTTCCTCATGGTTTATTTGCTCAAGACTATGCCACAGTAATTTTACTATTCCTGTTGCCTTTCTTCTTCTTGAACTCTGTGCCTGTTGCATTACTTTAATCTGTATAATTTCCCTTTGCTCCTTTGTTTGTTTTACACTCTGAGTTGTAATTTCACATTTTATTTTCCTCCAAATTATTCTTAGGCAAAGCAGTCCTTTAAAAATTGCATTTATGGATATATAACAAAAAGATCTCAATCAAGTTGGTCACTTCCATCAGGAGTCTTCCTTGACACCCAAAGAATAGGTTAGGGTTCCTTGATCACAAGCAACAACTAAGTTTGGCTAATATAAGCACAATAGAATATATGGGATGACTACTGGGGTTCTCAGGACAGATCATTAGGGAAAATGCAGTGGATGCTAGGGAAGCAGGAAGTTTGGGAACAATCTTGTAGCAGGAATCATTTGCTTTGGGTGCCTCAGTCGGAATGAACAATGAATTCCGATTGTTTCTTCTATATTTGTGATATGATGCTCTGGGAAAGAGCAGCTGATTAGCTAAGCTAAGGTAATATACAAATGCTCTGAATTAATTGGGTTGTGAAAAGAAGGAACATGAACATTTTCATTTCTGTAGTATGAATCAGACATTTACCAGTCTAC